>NW_027203561.1:0-69063 GCF_024711535.1 Dipodomys merriami | reverse complement strand
AGCAAGCCCTACCTCTTCTGTATGCATGCAGACTTCCAGGTTGTGTAGGTTAAGGACTTGTACAGTAAAGTGGATTTTCAGTTCCTGGGTATCTCAAACGGAACTCATCAAGACTAAGTTTATTTCTACAGAAGAATGCACCATCAGTCAAAAAGCTGGCAAGCAACTACACAGAGCAGGCAGGCTGGCTGTTCCCTTTCTATCCATGATCCAGCAGGCACCACCCCTCTGCTCCCATTGGCTGAGCTCAGGCTCACAATGTGGAAAGGGATGTAGATGTAATTAATATTCAAAGAGCTTCTCAGGTGCTCAGGAAAAGGAAGTTTGTAAGTAAAGTGTACTTAACGAGGGCCAAGCCACCTGGCCAAAGCAGGAACCCTTCAGAAAAACAATTCTCACCAGGCACCGGTGGCTCACACCTGTAATCCTAGCTACTCAGGAGGCTGAGATCTGAGGATCACAGTTCAAAGCCAGCCTGGGCAGTAAAGTCCATGAGACTCTTTATCTCCAATAAACCACTAGAAAACCAGAAGCACTGTGGCCCAATTGGTAGAGCTCTCACCTTGAGCTGAAGAGCTCAGAGACAGTTCCCAGGCTCAGAGTTAAAGACCCATAGTGGACAAAATGGAAAAAGAAAAGAAAATCTCTCAATATTAACAAAAATGAAGAAAACTCCTTTGATAGAAAAGACTTTTTCTCACATTAGTGCTAATAGCTCATGTCTCTAATCCTAGCCACTCAAGAGGCTGAGATCTGAGGATCAAGGTTGAAAACCAGCCAGGGCAGACAAATCCATGGAAAATTTCTCTCCAATTAACCAGAAAAAGGTCAAAATTGGAGAGGTCAGTCGAATGGTGTGTAAAGCACTAGTCTGGAGCAAAACATGCTAAGCAAGAGCATGAGGTCCAGAGTTCAAGCCTCATTGCCAGCATAAGCATATTTCTGTGTCTGCACATTTAATAGATCTTTGGTGGAGAGAAGGGTGAAGGGCAAAGTCTGAGTTGCAAGTTGCCTGCTTCCTGCTTTAACAAAGCCTGATCCTTGGTCCTATGTGTGTGGATATCCTTGAGCTGCAGGATGAAGTGGGCCACAATGGTCACCTGTGTGTACAGACGTGTGGTGCACGCCATAGGAACTGCATTGCTTCTGCCCTTCTATGTGATGTCTCTGCAAAAGATCAGAAACAAAGGAAAGATGACAGGAGCAGAGAGAGAGAGAGAGAGAGAGAGAGAGAGAGAGAGAGAGAGAGAGAGAGAGAGAGAGAGAGAGAGAGAGAGAGCACTGCAAAAACAATGCCTGAGATGCAGAACATTAAAAGGCAAGTCATATAAACCGGCAAACCTGCATCACCACAGCCATAAAACACCCACGCCTGCCATCATACACAGCCATGCGCCCCGTCTGGCCACATTGCTCCAAATTCTGAACCAGACTGTTCTAGAGCCAATGTTATAGTTCCCTGGAGAGTGTGAACCCACCCTTAGCCAGAACCTGATTGCCTTTCTCCTCCTCCTCCTCCCCCTCTTCCCCAGCCACCCAGGGTGGGCCCCACCTGCTGAGATGGGAAGGAAAGAGGAAAGCAGCCTTGGTCTGTCACCTTTATGGGTTTCCCAGACAACAGGACAAGAGTACTTGGAATTCTCAACCATCCATCTATCCTCTCTACCAGCCCCCACCTCCCACCAGGGCCACATCCCTTCTCACATGGCCAGGGCCTCCTCTGCCCATGAGCTGCTCCTCCCAGGTGCACTGCTATTTCTTCGGTCCTGACCCTCTGCAGCTCCTTTCCCCAGCAGCTACCAAAACCAAGCAGCACCCAGAAGACCTGGTTTTACTTAGCACTTAGGGACTGTCGTGAGCACCTTGCTGAGGGCTACACCTGCACTGCAATGCTGTAGCATTGACAGTCAGGAAACCAAGACAGCTAGGAGATCGAGGCATGTAAGCAAGTGTTCAGACTCTGACTTTTTTTGCAGGTTTGCATTTTAACCAGAATCACAATGATTGTCTTTGGGGAAAAATAAATAAATAAGTAAATAAATCTTATGGTGGAATTTTTAATTTATACTAGTGAACTGACAAGTATCTATTGCCCAAAGGGATCTCTCTGGGCTCCTTGAAAGCAGTGCTAGAACCATCTGTGCCCCAGAAATTATCTACTTCTTGCTGAATGGAGCCCCTGAACATCATCCTACAAAACTAAATTGGCCAAGATCCACTTGCTCTTACAGAAACCGTTCTTGCTTCATTCATGGTGGTGGCAAGGTCAGCCATCCATTGTGGATCTAGAAGGGTCTAGAAGGTCTCTATCACAGGAATGTTATGAAGTGAGGAGTGGACATGAGGTGGTGGAATGGAGGGGTGTGGAACAGGTGACATGAAGGGCAGGCAGGTTCAGCCACTGGCTGGTTGTGTGTGTCACACTAAGCGAATGGCTTCACTTAATGAAACCTCTTTGCTTTCTCTGAAAAGTTGCAATTCATAATGGTCTCCTCCCTCTGGAGGAGTCATGAGCATTGAACGAACTAGTGACTGACAGTATGAGAACACCCTTTTGAAATTGTAAGGTTATATGTATATGTGTGTGTTTCTGAAGAGTATAGAATTATTAATTTTTTTGTCAGACATGGGGCTTGAACTCTGGGCCTGGGTGCTGTCCCTCAGCTCTTCAGTTCAAGGCTAGCACTCTACCACTTGAGCCACAGCACCACTCCGGGTTTTCTGGTGGTTAATTGGAGACAAGAGTCACGGACATTTTTGCTTTGGCTGGCTTCAAACTGTGATCCTCAGATCTCAGCCTCCTGAGTAGCTAGGATTATAGTGGTGCCTGGCAGAAAATAAGTTTGTTTGTTTGTTTAAGAAAAGCATTTGCTGGGGCTGGGAAGGTGGCTCAGTGGTAGAGCGCTTGCCTTGCATGCATGAGGCCCTCGTTTCGATTCCTCAGCACCACATAAGCAAAAAGAAAAAAGCCGGAAGTGGCACTGTGGCTCAAATGGTAGAGTGCTAGCCTTGAGCTGAAGAGCTGAGGGACAGCGCCCAGGCCCAGAGTTCAGGCCCACGACTGGACGCCCCCCCCCCAAAAAAAAAAGAAAAGCATTTGCTCCTTTAGCCTAGAAATTCTACCACTAAGAAATCACCCTGTAGAAAGAATCACATGTGCTTTCATTACTGAGCTACAACTGTGCTCTTTCAGATTCTTTTAAAAGGCAAAAAAATAAAATAACAAAAACCAACCTGGAAACATCATAAACTGTCCAAATAGATAAATATATCATGGAGCTAGTTGGGTGCCTGTGGCTCATGCCTGTTTTCTGAGCTACTCAGGAGGGTAAGAAGTAAGACTCGTAGTTCCAAGCTAGCCAGGGAAGAAAAGGCCTTGAGACATTTATCTCCAATTAATCACCAAAAAGCCAGAAGTACAGCTCTGGCTTGAGTTGTGCTATACCAGCCTTGAGCAGAAAATTCAAGCAAAAGCTCATTCTCTGAGTTCAAGTCCTATTACCAGCACACACACACATGCACACACATACACGAAAGAAAGACCCCTGACCAGCAAAAGAAAGAAAGAAAGAAAGAAAGAAAGAAAGAAAGAAAGAAAGAAAGAAAGAAAGAAAGAAAGAAAGAAAGAAAGAAAGAAAGAAAGAAAGAAGAATCTCAGATTTGTCTGCCAGGGCTGGTTTTGAACCATGATCCTCAGACCTCAGCTTCCTAAGTAGCTAGGATTTACAGGTGTGAGCCAGCAGCACCTGGCCTAAACATCCATCTTTCTTTTTCTTTCTTTTTTGTCAGCCACAGCTCCACTTCCAGTTTTCTAGTGGTTAATTGGAGATAAGAGTCTCATAGATTTTCATGCCTGGGCTGGTTTCCAACCCCAATCCTCAGATCCTTAGTTTTCTGAGTAACTAGGATTATAGGTGGTGGGAGCCACCATTGCCTAGCTTAAATGTGTTTTTGTTGGTGGTGGTCATGGGGCTTGAACTCTGGGCCTGGACTCTGTCCCTGAGCTCTTCAGCTCAAGGCAAATTCTCTACCATTTGGGCCACAGTGCCACTTCTGGCTTTTTGCTGATTAATTGGAGATAAGAGTCTCTTGGACTTTCCTTGCCTGGGGTGGTTTTGAATCATGATCCTCAGATCTCACCCTCTTGAGTAGCTAAGATTACAGGTGTGTGCCTGGCCTAACCATTTCTTAATATGGGTCTTGGTTAAAAAATATTCAAAGCCAAGTATGGTGGTATGTGCTGGCAATCAGGAGAAACAGAAGTTCCAGGCCAGTCTGGGCTATATAGTGAGACACTGTTTCAAAATCAAAACAAACTAAGGAAAAGTATATAGGTGAAACTATTCTTTTAGCCATCTTTGGAAAATACAGCCAGCCACTTAGCAATGTGGATTTCAGAGAAAGCAATAGTGATGGCCGCTTCATTTTGCTGTCTGAATTGTCTGCCTGGCGAGGAGCTTGGATGGTAGTAGTCATGGTGGTGGTGGTGGTGGTGTGTGTGTGTGTATGCATGCATGTGTGCATGCATGCGCACACTCATGCCAGTCCTGGGGCTTGAACAGAGAGTGGGTGCTGTCCCTGAGTTTTTTCACTCAAGGCTGTTACTTTACAACTTGAGCTCCATTTTGGCTTTTTGGTTAATTGGAAATGAGTGTCACAGACTTTTGTTCCTTGGCTGGCTTTGAACTGTGATCCTCAGATCTCAGTCTCCTGAGTAGCAAGGATTATAGATGGGAGCCACCAGGACTTGGCTTCCTCTCCTGTTCTTTGAAACAAGTTTTGCTATGGCATTCCAGGTGGCCTGGAACTTATAATTCTCTTGCCCCTGCCTTCTGATTGCTGGGATTACAGACACACACCACCTTGCCTGGCTCTCTGTTCAGGAAGACATTTGATAAGCCTGCCTTCCTTCATTCTTTCCTTCCTTCCTTCCTTCCTTTCTTCCTTCCTTCCTTCCTTCCTTCCTACCTTTCTTCCTTTCTTCTTTCCCTCCATCTCCTTTAACTTGGGGCCTTGTGGTCTTACTGAGCCTTTTTGCTCAAGGCTGTTGCTCTACCACTTGATCCACAGCTCTGCTTCCAGTAGTTTGCTGATTAATTGTGGATAAGTGTCTTTCAGGGTTTTTCTGCCTAAGCTGTCTTTGACGTGTGATCCTCAGATCTCAACCTCCTGAGTAGTTAGGATTACAGGTGTGAGCCACCAGCATCTGGCCAAGTTTTTTCAATAATTCTCCATGGACTTGTTTGGAGGGCATTTCTTGATAAATGTCCTATCTCTGTCCCATGACCACAATAGCAGCATGATTGAAATACGTGGATTTTAAAAATTATTCTTTTTTACTCTTTTGCTTTTTTTTTGTCTGCCCACAGGCTTGGAGACAAGCCCTGGGTGCTGTCGCCTCCAGGTGTCTTTTGTTCAAGGTGAGCATTCTACCACTTGAGCCACTGTGCCACTTCTGGCTTTTTTTTTTTTTGGTCAGTTTTAGGGCCTGAACTCTGGGTCTGGGCACTGTCCCTTGAGCTCTTCAGCTCAAGGGTGGCACTCTACCACTTGAGCCATAGAACCCTTTCAGCTTTTTCTGCTTATTTGGTGCTGAAGAATTGAACCCAGGGCCTCAAGCATGCAAGGCAAAACACTCTATCACTGAGCCACCGTCTCAGGCCCATAAGGAGTCTACAATTGGATTTTTTGTTGCTGTTGTTATTGGTTGTGGGGCTTGAATTCTGGGCCTGGGCACTATTGCTCAGCTCGAGCTCAAAGCTAGACCTCTACCACTTGAGCCACAGTGCCACTTCCACTTCTAGCTTTTTTTGAGTAGTTTATCAGAGATAAGGGTCTCACAGACTTTCCTGCCCAGGCTAGCTTCGAACTGCAATCCTGAGATCTTAGCCTCCTGAATAGCTAGGATTACAGGTATGAGTCATGGTGCCTACAAATTGTTCTATTATTATAAAGGTGATGTACAGAGGGGTCACAGTTATGTAAGTCAGGTAATGACTATATTTCTTTTTGGACACTGGCACCCAAGGAATATTTGTTTAAAAAATTCAACAATTTTCTGTATCTAAATTCTCCTTCCTTTCTTCTTAGCAGGTAAATCTTTATCCTGCTGTTCATGCATTAGAAGTTAGTAAATTAGAAATAAATGCACAGCTGTGTGGCTGTAGGGACAGAGGAAATTCAGAAGAGAAGATAAACACTTCATTGAAACATCTGCTTAATCATCATCAACAACAACAGTAACCAAGCTTACATAATTGGACCAGTGATCTTAAAATGGATCACAGAATTAAAGGCAAACTAAAAATAAAATATAACCGGGTGCTGGTAGCTCACTCCCGTAATCCTAGCCACTCAGGAGGCTGAGAGCTGAGGATTGCAGTTCAAAGCCAAGCTGGACTTTGGAGATAAGACTCTTACCTCCAATTTATCACAGTAAATGCTGGAGATGGCACTGTGGCTCAAGTGTAGAGTGTTAGCCTTGCAGAAAAGGAGCTCAGGGACAGCACTCAGGCCCAGTTCAAGCCCTAGGATCAAATACATATATCCAGAGAGAAACATAAGAGAAAATCCTTGTAACTCTAGGAAAAACATTTTTTAATGATTCTTTTTCTTCATTAATCTTATGTGGTACCAAGGAATCGAACCTAGGGCCCCATGCATGCTAGGCAAGCACTTTACCACTGAGCTACATTCCCTGCCCCTAGGAAACCCTTTTTGTTTTGGGGGGGGGGATGGTCTTCGTGAGGTTTGAACTCTGGGCCTGGGTGCTGTCCCTCAGATCTTCAGCTCAAGGCAAGTGCTCTACCACTTGACCACAATGCCACTTTGGGTTTCTGGTGGTCAATTGGAGATAGGAGCCTCACAAACTTTCCTGCCCAGGCTGGCTTTGAACCATGATCAACAGATCTCAGCCTCCTGAGTAGCTAGGATTACAGGCATGAGGCACCAGTGCCCAGCTTGTGGTTATTTTTTTCAGTTATTAAGGTGTTATACAAAGAAGTTACTATTTCATAAGTCAGGCAATGAATACATTTCAATCCTTTCTTTGCTTTCCCTCAGTTTCTCCCTCCCAGCCTGCCTGCAAGTTACACAGTTCAATTTCCACAGTGTATACTGACTTTTGCTATAGTTATTTTTGAGATAGGATTGTGATTTTCGCTAGCCTAGACCACATTTATTTTTTTTTTTTGTATATACTGGTGCTTGAACTCAGGGCCTGTAACTCTGTTTTTTCTGCTTAAGGATGGAGCTCTATTGTTAAGATAATGGGACACAAGAAACTCTTGCGTTTCCTGCCTCAGCTGGCTTCCAACATCTATCCTCAGATTTCAGTCTCCGGAGTAGCGGGAATTACAGATGAAACTCACAACCCTGGGGCCTGAGATTTCTTTAAGAAGGGCTCAGTGATGGGGGAGATGGATGGAGGGGGATATTCTTTCTTTCTTTCTTTCTTTCTTTCTTTCTTTCTTTCTTTCTTTCTTTCTTTCTTTCTTTCTTTCTTTCTTTCTTTCTTTCTTTCTTTCTTTCTTTCTTTCTTTCTTTCTTTCTTTCTTTCTTTCTTTCTTTCTTTCTTTCTTTCTTTCTTCCTTCCTTCCTTCCTTCCTCCCTCCCTTCCTTCCTCCCTCCCTCCCACTCTCTCTCTCTCTCTCTCTCCTTCCTTCTTTCCTTCCTTCCTTCCTTCCTTCCTTCCTTCCTTCCTTCCTTCCTTCCTTCCTTCCTTCCTGCCTTCCTTCCTTTCTTATTTTCTTTCCGATAGTGTTTCACCCTTTTGCTTGATTGAGATCTTCTAAACCTACACTTCTCACACAGCTGTGATTACAGGTACTAGCCACCATGCCTGAACTGTGTCTCTTCTTCTAAGGCCACTGACTCCATCATTGCAGCCCCACCCTCTCCTTCCTCTTATCTGCTCCCTTCATGCCACTCAGTCCTTCTGTCCTACATTCTTTTCTTCTCTCCCTTTTGCTCCCCCTTTACACTCTTCCCCACTTTTCCTCCCTTCTCCTCTCCTATAACCCTTCTTTCTCCCCTTCCCTTTTCTTCCTTCTTCCCCTTCTTTCCTCCCCCTCTCTCTTTTCCTTTCTTCTCCTCTCTCCTCCTCTCCCTTCTCTCCCCTCCTCTCCTTTCTCCCTCCCTTCCCCTCCCTCCCTTCCCCTCTCCTTCCCTCCTGGGACAGGCTTCACAGAGTTCTCTGGCTGCCTCTGGCCTCCAGGGCTTGCCCTTTGTGGTCAGCATGATGCATTTGCCCCTGTCCCGCAGAGCTGCAGCTTCCCTTCCCTTCCCTTCCCTTCTCTTCCCTCCCCCTCCTCACCTCCACCCCTCCCCTCCCCTCCACTCTCCTCTCCTTCCTTCTCCCTCTTACTTTTACCCCTTCTTGTCAGTCCTAGAGCTTGAACTAAGGGCCTGGGCACTGTCTTTTAGCTTTTACACTGGTATTCTACTGTTATTCTACCACTTGAGTCACATCCCTTACTTCCATTTTTTGTTGGTTCATTGGAGATAAGAGTCTCATGGACTTTCCTGCCTTGGCTGGCTTCAAACTTTGATCCTCAGATCTTAGCCTCCTGAGTTGCAGCTAGTATGAGAGGCATGTGCCACTAGTGCCTGGCTCTTCTTTTTATTCTCTTTGTGTTTAACTGGTTCTCTCTCTCTCTCTCTCTCTCTCTCTCTCTCTCTCTCTCTCTCTCTCTCTCTCTCTCTCTCTCTCTCTCTCTCTCTCTCTCTCTCTCTCTCTCTCTGTCACATGGTCCCATTGATCCCATGATCCATGATGATATAAAAGGTTCTAGAATTTTCCAGAGGCAAACTCCTGCCTTGCTTGTGACCCTGAGAAGGTCAAGTTGAAATTTTGATTACTGAGGGAACTCAAAGAGAGCATCATTGCTCCCATAGAGCAGCCCCAAACTTGAGTGGTGTAACCCCAATTTACTTGTGTGGGCCAGGATCCCAGAGGTGCTTTTTCACGTAGTTCTGCCACCTGCTTCAGGCCCCAAGGGGCTGGAACTGGCTGGGGGTGGAGGTGGAGGCATGTGGAACCGCTGGAGCCATCTGCCATGCTGTGCTGGCTCAGGTCATACGCAGTGTGTGTGTGTGTGTGTGTGTGTGTGTGTGTGTGTGTGTGTGTGTGTGTGTGTGTGTGTTTCTTTCCAGCACGTGGTCTTCAGGGCAGCACAGGGCTGCAGTACGCATGTTCTGAGGAGACTTGGAGTTAGCAGTGCATCGCAGCATGGCTTTGCCCTGCACAGACCTGGCGCTGCAGCTAGCCTAGGCTCAAAAGGATGGGACATAGCTGGGTATAGTTGGCTCACACCTGTAATCCTCAGAAGGCTGGGATCTGAAGATCACAGTTCAAAGCCAGACTGGACAGGAAAGTCCCTTTGTATCTTATCTCCAATAAACCACCAGAAAAGTGTAAGTGGATCTCGTGGCTGAAAATGGCCGAGTGGTAGCCTTGAGCAAGAGGTCAGGGACAGTGCCCAGGCCCTGAGTTCAAGCCACATGACCAACAAGAGAGAGAGAAAGAGAGTGAGAGACCGAGAGGCAGAGAGAGAGAGAGAGAGAGAGAGAGAGAGAGAGAGAGAGAGAGAGAGAGAGAGAGAGAGAGAGAGAGAGAGAGAGAGAGAGAGAGACAGAGAGACAGAGAGACAGAGAGAGAGAGAGGAGAGAGAGAGAGAGAAGAGGAGGGGCCTTGTCTCACTACATGTTGATGGGAGAGGAACATCAAAGGATTTATAGCCCCCACAGGCAATTTTGTGTTCCTCAAGTCTTAGGTGACTGGTGCAAGAAACAGAACAGACATTCCTTGTCTTGGGGTGAAGGAGTAAACGGGCCTCTGCCTCTTGCGCAGGCCCATCTCTGCAGTGGAAAAGGATCCATCCATGTGTGGCCTGGTGGGTCGCCTGTGGGCCTGGTGTGTTCCAAGTGCTACAGTGCCAGCCTTGAGCAAGAAAGCCAAGCAGCTGAGTGGGGCCCTGAGTTCAAGCTTCTGGAACCAGTGTGTGTGCATGCACTAATCACACACACACACAACAACACACACACACACACACACACACACACACACACACACACACACACACACACACACACACCAATAATAAAAGCACAGGTCTTCGGCTATAAGCTGTCCCTCAAATACAAAGAGCAAGTAGCTCTAGGTCACCTCCATCCAGCCCTACCTTCCTGGTGTCTGCAGATCCACCTTGACCTCAGTGTTCAGAGCCACTGGCTAGTGTGACAGGCACAGGCAGGGCCTCCACATGCTCTTTCCCCCAATTTATCTGTTGACATTGAATCCAGAATGGTGATATTAGGGAGTGAGCCACTAGGAGGAGCCTTAAGTAATGGCATGGGCCTCTGTTCCAGGGGCCCTCAAGTTCTCATTTGCCTCTACCCTCATGAACTGGCTCCGCCACAGCCATCCTCCTGGGGAACAGAGCAGGCCCTCTCCCTGCTGGAGCAGTTGTGTTTGTTGTTTAGATGAGATCTATGGCATCTTCCTTGGTGATGCAAGGGATGGATCTGTAGGTGAGTGGACAGTCCTTGATTTATGATGGCTGAACTCTCAATGGCATATCCTACCATGGGACAAACACAAGAACAGTTCACTTTCAGCAGGTCTTGCTTGGTCCCCTGGCTAGTGATGTCCATGACATTGTGTGGTGACAGTGAGCTTACACGTCCCCGGGACCCTCTGTGGTGTGCTGTGTTGCTAAGCAACAATGGCTGGGAGGGTAGGTGGATGAAGGGCATCTTTGACTTACAGTCTGTCAAAATGTTTGACAGGAGACTAGGATGTAACCCTATGGGAAGTCGGGGCTTAGGCTGTGCATGGAGCATCTGTATATAGTAAGAGTTATCGTCAGCAATTTGCTTCTGAGTTATGGAAATCTAGTCTGCCATCTGTCAGTTGGAGACCTGGGAAAGGCAGAGTGTGAATTCCAGCCTGAGTTCAGATTCTCTGAGACTTGGAAGAGCCAGAGGTGACAGTCCCAGTCCAAGGGGAGAAGAGCAAGGTGTCAGCTCCAGCTGGCAGGCTGAGAGAATCAAGCTTCCTCCACCTTTGTGCTCTATTCTTGGGTTGGATGACGTCCACCTGCATAGCCCAACCTGGCTGGACTCTGCCCACCAAGTTAAATGCCAGTGCCATCCAGAAACTCACAGGGAGGCCAGAAACCACATATCTGGGCACCCTGTGGCCCAGTCAAGGTGACACAGAGAATCAACCAAGGCATGACACCTGAGGAGAGGGAGACGGTATGGGGATGGTACTACTTTTCTAGCCTGCCACAGCCAATTCTCATGGGCTTGGTGACTTTAAATAACAGAGATTTATTCTTTGTTCAAACCAGGTGTCAGCAGGCCTTGCTTGCTCTGAAGGTTTACCTCTTTCTAGAGGCAGGATCTTACTAGGTTACCCAATCCTTCCTTAATCTCCTGAGTACTGGGATTACAGGTGTACAACAACAAACCAGCTCTATGGCTTCATAATTTGATGCAATCCCAATTGTTAGTCCTTGATTTTTTGGGGGAAGGGGGGTCTGTAGGTGGTGGGGCTTGAACTCTGGGCCTGAGCACAGTCCCTGAGCTTTTCAGCTTAAGGCAAGCGTTCTACCACTTGGGCCACAGCACCACTTCTGGTTTTCTGGTGGTTAGTTGGAGATAAGAGTCCCAGGGACTTTCCTGCCTGGGCTGGCTTTGAACCGTGATCCTCAGATCTCAGCCTCCTGAGTAGCTAGGATTACAGGTGTGAGCCACCGGGTACCTAGCTAGTTCTTGCTAGTTATTTCCTGAGCTATTAGAGTCCTTCTTAGGAAATTATTGCCTGTGCCTACATCTTCCCCTTCCTCCTCTGTGCTTGTGTTTGAGCTCAGGGTCCCATACTTACTAAGCTGGCATAATACTGCTGAGCTACACCTCCATCCTTATTCCTTGCTTATTGTTTTTAGGGCAGGCTTTCCATTCCCCATGTCCTGGCTGCTTTAGGTGCTCTGTTGTTGGAACCACAAGAACAGGTTGCCCCATTCCACTTCCCTCTGTACAGATGAAGTTTTGAGGATATTTATATTATTTATTTATTTATTTTTGCCTTGGCTGGCCTGGAACCATGATCCTCCCAATCTCAGCCTTTCATGTAGCTTGAGATGACAGGCATATGCCACTGTGCCCAGCTATGGGTTAAGGTAGGATATCTTGAACTTTTCTGTCTAGTCCTCCTGTTCGTAGCCTCCAAGTATCTAGGATTCCAGGCAGGAGCCACCACACCTACCTGGTGGTCTTGAAGTGTTTCCTCTAATAGTTTCAAAGCTTCAGGTCAGACCAATTTTTGAGGAAGAGATGGGAAGAGACTAAATTCCCAGCCTGGGACTTGGGTCCTGGACAAGGTAAATAAAAAGCAGTGCCAGGTGCCAGCAAGTCCTGAAGGGAAAGCAGTGGTCTGTGTCTTAAGTGTGGCATGGGTCTGTTCAACTGCAGACAGTTCTGAGCAGACAGCAACCCCACAGCCACTTTCGGGGAGGAAGGATGGCTTGTGGTCATCTTTCCAAACTGTGGATTTAGATGAGCACCTGGCAGCTGGCCTTGAACACAGCCAGTGTCTTTGTGTCTGCTCTGGGTGCTGAAGCTGTGTTCTTGGACTGCAGGACTATATAGCTGCATCAGGGAAGGGTTGGCAGAGTAAGAAGTCAGTGGAGCCAGGAGAGCATGTTTGAAAGACTTTTATTTTTTGCTTTGCTGGTTTGAACTCAGGATGTCTTGCTTATTAGGCAGGTGCTCTGCCACTTGAGCCATGCTTCCAGCCCTTTTTTTATTTGAGATTCTTTCTCAGATAGGGTCTCATGCTTTTTCCTGGGGAGCCTTAGGACCCTTTTCTTCAATGGTAACTGGGATTAAATGCATGTGTTACCAAGCTCGGCCCGGGAATTCCACCCCCCCACACACACACTTCTAATAGCAGATAGGCATCTAGTTGTCTTGGACTGGGGGAAGTGTCTCATGCTGAGCTCCCACCCTTACTTCCAACGTGCCCTTGGCTTGATGGGAAGAGGTGGTCAAGAGGGGCTTTGACATGGACCTTCCTTGTCCACTGCCCCTGTTCTGGTGGTCCTGGTTCTGCTTGTCACTGCCTCACAAGCTCCTCCCAGGTCGGGGGTGTGGTGGGAGTCCAGCCCTGGACTTCTCCCTCTGGAACCCCAGCAAATTTCCCTTCCCCTTCCTCCCCCCTCCCCCTCACCAGGCCTCCCTGGCCGAGCCTCCCTGCTGGGCCTCCCAAACTCAGCCTCACTCCAACCTGGGCCCCGCTAGATGGGAGGCGCCTCCCTCCCCCCACATCCAGACCCTTGCTTCACCAAAAGGAGGCAGCTGGGAGGAGGTGCTGCACCCTTCAGAATTGGCAGGATTCATGGTAATTGCGTCCAGGACGCTGGGGCGGGGTTGGGCCTCCCAGCTTCGGTGTCAATCACCCTTACTAGCCCCGCCCTAGGGAAGGGGCGGGCAGTGGGCAGACAGACAGGGCTGGGGCCAATCAGAGACCATTGCTAGGAAACCGGAGACCTATGCAATTTACAGCTAGAGGGGCAGGGTTCCCAGCTGGCCTACGTCAGAGCTCAGCTTTCCAGGGACTCATCTACCTCTCTCTTCCTCCCTCTCTCCTCCTCTCCCTCTCCTTCTCTCCCTCTGTCCCTCCCCCCTCCTCTCCCTCCCTCTCCCGTTCTCTCCCTCTCCCTCTCTCCCTCCCTCTCTCTCCCTCCCTCTCTCTCCCTCCCTCCCTCTCTTCCTCCCTCCCTCTTTTCCTCTCTCCCTCTCTTCTCTCTTCCTCTCTCCCTCTCTTTTTCCCTTTCTCTCTTCTTTCTCCCTCCCTCTTTCCCTCTCTCTTCTCTCCCTCTCCTCTATCTCCCTCGCCCTCTCTCTGTTTCTTTTTTATCTCCCTCCCTCTTGTCTTTCTCACTCCTTCTTTTTCCCTCTCCCTCCTCTGCCTCTCTCCCCTCTCTCCCTCTTTTCCTTTTTCCCTCTCCCTCCTCTGCCTCTCTCCCCTCTCCCTCTTTTCCTTTCTCCCTCTCCCTTTTTTCCTCTCTTCCTCTCCTCTCCCTCCCCTCCCTTCTCCTCTCTCCTCCTTCCTTCCACTTCTCCACCTTTCTCCCCCCTCCTCTCTCTCCCTCTCCCTCCCCTTCCTTGTAGATACATCTGACATGAAGTTGCATGTGCATGGGTGGAAGCCATGTGTGCCAGGACGAGTTTATGCCAGAAAGGCAACAAGGCAGACTTTTATGACTCAAACCCCACTCGGGGTGAACTCGCCTTCACCCATCATACATGGGGAGCTGGCTCAGTCCAGCTTGTCCAGAACCTTCCCCAGGGCTGCGTGCCAGCCTTCTGAGGGCCATATGCCAGCAGCCCATTAGCCACGAGCCTCCGGCCTGTGTGTACCCATTCAGCCTGGCCCCTGGGCTCGGTGGCCCTGCCTTCTGAACCAAGGATGCTGGCTCTGTTCTTGCAATTGCAACATCTTCCCTTAATAAAACCAGGATGGAGGTTAATTGCCTGCATCGTTCTGCAATTGAACAGCTCCCTAAAATCTTTATGAGGCGCATACAGGGGGATGAATGGGGGTTGCTTGCTTGGTTTGGGGTACAGCTAATATCTGGTGAGGGAGTCCCCTAGGAGAGGAAGTGTCTCAGTCCGGAGCTGGTGGCTCACTCCTGGAATTCCAACAACTTTGGAGGCTGAGATCTGAGGATCATGGCCCGAAGCCAGCTGGGGCACCAAAGTGAGACTCTTCCCTTCAATCAACCACCAAAAAGCCAGAAGTGGTAGCGCCCCAGCAAAAAAAAAAAAAATGTTCAGAGACAGCACTCAGGCCCTGAGTTCAAGCCCCAGGATTGGCACAAAAAAGGACTTTCTGATGTTGAGCATTTGGAACTCCTCTTTGGATGCTGTCCTGCATTCCAGGATGAAATGAAGGGGAAGGGGCAGTGAGTCTAGAAGAGCAGGCACACACCATCCATGCAGCTAACCAGCCTGGCTCATTCCACACCCAGTGTCAGACATGGGTACACCCTGCACAAGCTCTTTCTTTTGAGAAGGGGTCTTCCTATGCTGTCTAGGCTAGGTCGTGGAATTCTTGAGCTTAAATATTACTATTCCTTGGTCTCCTGAGTTGCTGGTACTACAGGCATGTACTACCACTCTGGATATTATGCAATCTCATTGAACAAAACAAAAAATCCTTGAATCCAGGTGCCAGTGGCTCAATCCTGTAATCCTAGCTACTCTAGGAGGCTGAGATCTGAGGATCATGTTTGGAAGCCAGCTTGGGCAGGAAAGTCCTTGACAGTCTTATCTCTAATAAACCACTCAGAAAAAGCCAGAAGTGGTGCTATGGCTCAAGTGGTAGAGTGTTAGCCTTGAGCACAAAGAGGCTCATGGACAGAACTCAGGTCCAGAGTTCCAGCCCTAGGACTGGCAAAGACAAACAAACAAAGAAAACAAACAAAAAACCCAACAAACCTTTTGGTCCCAACTGGGGTATAGAAACTGGATTGAAATGTTAGTCCAGGCTGGCTTGATTTGTTTTTATTTATTTTTTAGTCAGTTGTGGGGCTTGAACTTGAGGCCTGGTGCTGTCCCTGAGCTTTTGTGCACAAGGCCAGCACTTTAAAACTTTAAGACACATTCTAATTGCAAACACTTAGATCTCTTTTTTATCTATTTTTTGTGGTGCTGGAAATTGAACCCAGAACTCCAGGCATGCTAGGCAGGTGCTCTCCTACTGAGCTACATTACCAGCCCCCAGGCTGGCTTTAAATTCCTCCCACCACCTCTGTGTTCCTGGGATTATGGGCATGCACCACCATGCCTGGTTTCATATTTTGTGAAACCACCAAACAAACCCAAATCAAGAGACCTCCTTCTAAACAACTGACTTGTGCTGCCTAGGAAGATCTGGGGAGCTGGATGTGGGCACGTCTGAAATTCTAACACTTGGGAGGTTGAGGCAGGAGGATCATGAGTTTGAGGCCTGCCTGGACTACATAACAAAACATCCTCTCAAAATACAAAATGAAAATAAGGACAAGGTATGTATTTTTAAAAGCCTTTTGCTTGGGTCTTTAAAGAAATGTAACAGATTAGAACTTACAGGTACAGCAGAAACTTCCTGGATAAAGTCCCAGGGGCACAACAGAGAGGAGAGAGACTTGATAAGTGGGACTACATCAAAATAAAAAAGTTTCTGCACGTAGTTATTCACCTAGAAAGACAACTAGCAGCTAGCAGACTGAGAGAAGATCTTTACCCCAAATACATCAGACAAAGGCTTAATAGCCAAAAAAATACAAGGAGCTCAAGAAACCAACCTCTGTTAAACCTAATATACCAATCACTAAATGGGCAAGGAAGCAAAAGAGGGAATTTCAGAAGAGGTAAGAATAAAAAGAAATACAGGAGGAATGCTTATCATCTCTGTCCATAGATAAAATGCTCATCATCCCCCTCCATAAAGGAAATGCAAATCAAAACAACCCTAAAGGCTGGGAAGGTGGATCAGTGGCAGTGTTTGCCTTGCATGCATGAGGCTCTGGGTTCAATTCCTCAGCACCACATAAGCAGAAAAAGCCAGAAGTGGCACTGTGGCTTGAGCTGAAGAGCTGAGGTACAGTCCCAGGCCCAGAGTTCAAGCCCATGACTGACCAAAAAACAAAAAACAAAAACAAAAACAAAAAACAAGATACCATCTCACCCCTGGTTATACTGGCCAATATTCTGAATTTGGACAACAAATAATGCTGGGGCGGGGGTGGGGGGAATGTGGGGAAAAAGGAACCTTACTGTATTTCTTGTGGGAATGTAAATTAATACAACCCCTCTGGAAAACTATCTGCAGGTTCCTCAAAAAACGAAATGTAGACCTTCCCTATGACCCAGCCATACCCAGCATCTACCCTGAACATCATGATTAGGACACCTGCATATCCATGTTTATTGTCGCACTAGTCACAATAGCTAAGATATGGGAACAGCCCAGATGCCCCACAATAGATGAATGGATCAAAACAATGTGGTGCCGGGTGCCAGTGGCTCATGCCTGTAATCCTAGCTATGCAAGAGGCGGAGATCTGAGGATCATGGTTCAAAGCCAGCCCATGAGAAAGTCCATGAGACTCTTATCTCCAATAAACCACCAGAAAACTGGAAGTGATGCTTTGGCTCAAGTGGCTCAAGTGGTAAGAGTGCTAGCCTTGAGCTGAAGAGCATCCATGCCCAGAGTTCAAGCCCCATGACCACCACCACCACCACCACCAACAACAACAACAACAATGAAAGTGTGTACAATGGAATTTTACATAACCATTAGAAAGAAGAAAATATCATTTGCAGGGAATTGGATGGAACTAGAACAAATTATGTTAAGTGAGGTAAGCCAAGATTACAGAGACAAATAGCGCATATTCTCCCTGATATGTGGGTTAGATCTGAAACACACTGGTATATGACAAATTATACAGAAATCTAGATACTCACATACAGTGAGACCAAAAGAGGATCGTCTTAGGAGAGAATCACAAAGGTGTAATACCCAAGCACCTCTTTTTATTTATATAATACACATACTGAAATGAACTCCAAAGATATGGAAATAACTAACTTTTTTCTTAGTTTTTTTTATTTATATGATGACTCTGTGTTCTTTACCTTATAGATAGTGTATTCACATGAACATCTGTGGAAAGGGAGGGGAGAGCATAGAATCTGAGGGAAAAGGGTGAAAAAGTGCGGCAGTGGAGTGTCCTAAACATGGATGAAAGCCAACTATGCAACTCATGGGTGCAGATAGAAGGGAGGGAATGGGAGAGGCTGAGGGAAACAGATGATACTCTATGAAAGGAAATGTATTTATTACCTGGCGAATGTGAATGTAATCCCACTGTATATCATCTCTAAATTAACAAAGTAAATAAAAAATATAACCAGTTGCAAATATTAAAAGGTGGCAAAAGCAAGGTTCATTTCTGTCATCCTTGCTACTCAGGATGCTGAGATCTGAGGATCACTTTTCAAAGCCAGCCTGGGCAGGAACGTCTGTGAGACTCTTCTGCAATTAGCCACCCAAAGAAGCTGAAAGTGGAGCTGTGGCCTGAGTGGTAGAGCACTAGTCTTGAACACAAAAGCTCAGGAACATGCCCTGAATTCAAGGTTCAGAACTCACACACACACACACACACACACACACACACACACACACACACACACACACACACACACACACACACACACATGGCAAGAAGTGTATCATTAGATTTTTTGGGGGCAACCAATCTGCTTTGACCATTTCATGGTCTCTTCAGGCTCCTGCTGTTCAGCTCTTTGGACACTAGGGGGCAGTCTTCCCCCATAATAACCCAATGGCACCAAAGTTTAGGGGCTTTTCTGAAGTCTCTCCAGGTGGCTCGCTCATCTTTACATCACCCAGATTTAGCAAGAATCCTGTCAAGATGGCTTAGCAAGAATCTCACCCTCAAAACATGATTCACTTTAATATCTTCTTAAAGAAGATTTTTGAAGTTCTGTGCTAAGAGGAGCAAAGACCAAATATATTTCCACCTACCACCCGTCAATTCATCCATCCATCATCCATATATCTACCCATCCATCCCTCATCCATCTCTCCACCATCTGTCCATCCACCCATCCATCCATCATTAATCCAATCCCAATTACTCATCAGTCATCCAAAATCCATTCACCCATCCACTATCTACACATCATCCATCCACCCACTCAATCTATCCATCTATCATCCATGCTCATCCATCCACAATCCACCCATCCATCCATTCACCCACTCATCAATTCATCTATCATCCATCTTTCTACCCTCCAACCCTGATCCTCCTCTTTACCATCCGTTCATCCATCAATTCATCCTCCATCTGTCCACAATCCATCCATCCATCCATCCATCCATCCATCCATCCATCCATCCATCCATCCAAACTTGGAGCATTTCTTTTTCTCAGAAAAGTGCTATATGAATTTATTTTTTAGGTATAATATGTTAAAGATTCGTGTCATTTAGGAGAGAGCGTGTTGAACACTTCACATCCCCCGGGGAGATAATTGGTATCTCTCTAGGGACTGGTGGGGTGAAGTCTGGGGATGGTGGCGGGAAGCACTGGCACACCAGCAACAGTTTTAATTAAGTTTTTTTTTTTGTCAGTTGTGGGGCTTGAACTCTGGGCGTGGGGACTGTCCTTCAGCTATTCAGCTCAAGGTGAGCACTCTACCACTTGAGCCACAGCACCACTTCTGGCTTCCTGTTGTTTCATTGGAGTTAAGAGCTCACGGACTTTCCTGCCCGGGCTGGCTTTGAAACGTGATCCTCAGATCTCAGCTTCCTGATTGGCTAGAATGAAAAGCTTGAACCACCAGTGCCCAGCTGCTATAGATACTTTTTCAGAAAGTCCTTGCAATTTTGCCCAGTGTCAGCCTCCGACTGAGATCCTTCTACCTATGTCTTCTCTGTAAATGGGATGAAAGGTGTGCCCTGATGTGCTCAGCCCCTCTCCCCTTTTGCAGATGGGTTTCAGGAAGGAATCTAGACTCACTGCAGTCATGTCCTTGGCATGACCTTAACTAAGCTCTGCTTATCTTGCACCTCTGAATTTGGGTTCACCATCCAGCCTTCTCTTCCCAGAGAGGTTGTTCGGTGAGGCTAGGTGAACCCTTAGGGGTTTGTTTATCCATGAGGAGTGCTGAGCTCCAGGTCACAGCACTGATCTCTAGGTGTATAGGTCCTGTCCTTGCTGGAGTTGGAGTAACACCATCTTGTAGCAAGTCATTACTTAGCTGTTGGACCAGGTGAACTGCAGCACACAAGACCTCCTTCCCTTGGCTGGATCCTGGGTGGACAGCAAGCAGGGTGCAAGCAGGCCATCCCATATTCCACCTGCAGCTACTCTGCGGGCTTGACACTAGGTGGTGCTCTGACCTAGATTCTGTTAAAGACAGAGTCACAGGAGAATTTAGGGGTAGTAGTATATGTGTGTCTGTCTTCCAGGGTCCTCGTGATGACTCACTGGGTGGTACAGGCTAGGGGCTCATAGCTGTCTCCTGCTCTGTAAGTAACCCCTACTAAGACGTCCAGTCTGCCCCTTTGGACCCAGCTCACAGGCCCCCAGCTCTGTGCAGAGCTTCCCAGGAAGTTCACACCACGGTCTGCCCTTCCACTGGCAATGCATACAGGGCCTTGGGCTTACCTGGATGGCCTTCCAAATGGCTCTGTCCCGGAGCATCCTGAGGATCTGCTGAAGGTCACAACCCCCTGCCCAAGCTCAGGGCTACTCTCTGACTCACCAGGCTCCCTGGGAGAGAGACTGGATGCCTCAGACCAGGCAGGCCCCAGGTTGTGGCCATGGCAGGGGGAAGGACCCAGCCACAGGGTAGAGGCCTGTGCTGCCTTCTTCGCTGATGCCCCGAGCACCTGGCTTCGCCATTGCCTCAGGACCAGCCCCATTTCCTCTGGGTGTTGTCCTGTCCCATTTCTTCACCTTTGTGGTGGCACAAAACCATTCTTCCCATCACCAGCATCACCAGTGAGGGGCATGTGACCTAAGCCCAGCCAATCACAGCACTCCAGCCCCTCTCAAGAGTGATTGGGGACTGGGAAGGTGGCTCAGTGGTAGAGTACTTGCCTAGCCTGCATGAGCCCTGGGTTCCATTCCTCAGCACCACATAAATAAACAAACAATAAAAAGAGTGATTGGTCCAGGAGGTGGGTGTGTGTCCAAGAGGAGCCAATAAGAATGCCTCTGCAGACTCAAGGTGGGCCAATGGGAATACCTCTTGCTCACCCATGGAGGGCCAATGGGCATTTCTCCTGCAGACCCAAGGAGGACCAATGGGAATGCTTCCTGCAGACCCAAGGAGGGCCAGTGGAAATGCCTCTGCAGACTCCAAAGCTCCTGCAAAGACAGTCTGGGATTCCAAACTGCTTGGTCCATGCTTGCCACGAGTCAGACCAGTGGCAGTTGGTGTCATGGCTGAGGTTTGAAGGTGGGAACTGAATCCAAAGTGAGGAGAGTGGGTCTGTGGTGTGGATTAATGGAACAGAGTGGATCAGGTATGGCAGGAGGGCTCCTGAGGTTGAGGTTCGCCTCCGTCCTGCTCTCTGATCTGGCATCTTCTGCCATGGCCTGGTGCAGCAAGTTTACCCTTGACCTTGAATGCTGTAATAAGAAACTTCCATGTCTTCTAAACCAGCCCACCTCAAGTACCCTATCATCATGGTAGCTCGAACCACAGGAGACAGTCCCCAGCATCCATAAGGGAAGTGTAGATAATGTAAACGTAGAGCTGTAAAAAACCCTGGGGGAATCTCTGTCCAGGGGAGACTGGAGGAGAGGGAAGAAGACTGCTTTGTTCTCTGCCAAGCTCAGGCTGGACTTTCAGGGGCCAGCACTCCTCTCCAAGGGTGGTCTGTGGAGTCATGGAACCTTCCAGCAGGGCTGGTGACAGTGGCCTTTAGATCCCCCCTCAGCTGAGGTCCCCTGGTGCCTGGGGGATGGGCCCCAGCTGCTTGACTTCCTGGGAAATCTCAGCCTGCACTCAAATCCTAATTTATATCGCTGGGAAGGTAATTTATACACTCATGTAAATTCCTTTTTACTGCTGAGTTTTGAGTAACAGGTGTGTAATTATTTCCAGCTCGCCTTCCATGACAATTCTAAACCACGGGCTGTTAAGACCTTAATATTCTTCAGGGTTGCCAGGGATGGTATTTTTCCTGGATCAAATTCATCCCCCTTGTTGGGGCTGACATTATTGGGTTACAGATTTTGCTTCAGGAGGCTGGAAGGCTTAGCCGTGTGTGTGTGTGTGTGTGTGTGTGTGTGTGTGTGTGTGTGTGTGTGTGTGTGTGTGTGTGTGTGTGTGTGTGTGTAGAGGAGGAGAACAGCCAAGGCTGGCCCTGGCCCTGTGTGTCTTGCTATTTTTTATTTTTGCAGCCTGGTCTCTTCTTTATTGAGTCATGGATATTCCTTGCTGACCTACTATGAGCACAGTTCTACGAGGATTGCATAACAAGTGCAGCAGCTAATGAACCTTAGGGAAGATTAGTTATGGGCAGGGAGGGATGGGGACGAGTCCTGAGGCTTGAACTCAGCGCCCGGGCACTGTCCCTGCAGCTCCTAGCCTGGCTGACCCTGGCTGATGCCTTCGCCTTGGGCTTCAGGGTTCTCAGCTGGTAGTTGAAATGATATGGGCCCAGACAGTTGGCGTCCGGCCCTGCCCCGCTTCCCAGGAGCAGTGGGGCATGGGGTGTAGATGCTTGCCAAGGCAGCCCAGCTGGCTTCCAGACACCAGCTCTGCGGTGGGCTGGGCTTGGGCCACAGGACCCAGGTGCCCCTTGGGGAGGCTGGGCAAGGCCTGAGTCCCAGTCCCGAAAAGGCCCAGGGCTGACAGCTTGGCCTGCAGCCCCACACCATGGGCAGGCAGTGGAACCTGTAAGAGGCACGGCCTAGAGGCGGAAGTGATGGTATTGGGAAAGTGGCCTAGAGACCCCATGCATTTGAGTCGTGGCCTAGAAGGAGGAAGTAAGAGCATTGGGGTCTAGAGAAGAAAGTAAGGCCATAGGGGTGTGGCCTAGGGAAGGAAGGCTAATGGGGGCGTGGTCCACAGGGAGGAAGTGAGGTCATTGAGACTTGGCCGCGCAGGGGCTGTTAGGAGCCTGGCCCTGCTTTTCTTCTGTCTGTCTCCAGTGGGGGTGAAGCCATTTTGCCCCACCTGGTGATCTCCACCACGGTGTTCTACCCCTCCACAACCCAAAGCAACAGGGCCAAGTGGGCCAGAACAAAAAGAAACCTTTCATCCTGTAGGCCAATTGCCTCAGGTGTTATGTTACAGATGGGAGAATGAGGAGCACGTGGGATAGCATTGGATCAGGGTGTGTTTTGGGATACACACACACATACATACAACATGCAAGCACACGCAAACACATGTATGCACACACAAGCATGCACACATGAACATGAGCATATACACATCCATATACACATGTGCACAGACACAAACACACATACAGTTCATGCACACACACATGTACACACACACATGGAGGCTTGTTTCCTCCCGCCCCTCCCCCCATTTCCATGTCTCCCTTCAGCTCCTTGTCGGTTGCATTATCAGGAACTGCTTGATAAAGGAACTCTGTTGGATGATGACAAAAAATGATTTCCAATTCCCTGCAGAATGAGTTCATCATCACAGTGGCACGAGCAATTTAGCTTAGACTCCAGGCCTGCCTGGGATTATAGCTCACACTGACAGCTTCCCTGTCAAGCCCCAGGTGGATTTTGACAGGGAGGGGAAAGAGACATTCTCAGAGGGGTTTGTGTGGGGGGGTGGCCAAAAGGGCATGGCTGCTTCAGGGTCCCTCTGAGGCCACTGGTGGGAAGTAGTCTCCCAGGCTGCCTTCCATTGAGCTGTGGGAAGTTCAGTCCTGCTCAGCTTGATCACTCAAATGTGCAGCTGAGAGAGAAAGGATCAGTTTCTCCGGTTTAGGAAGCCCTCAGATGGTGTCCGTGGAGGGTTAAAGGAGGTTTTCAGGAGTTTGGGAAGTGGCCTGCATGGCCTGGGCCACTGACTATGACAGGCCAGCTGATTGGTTGAGACCCCATCTCAAAGATAATTGAAGTGAAGAGAGCTTGGGTGTGGCATGAGGCCCTAAGTACAACCTCAGTATGGCCTGCAAAACATTTCAGACAAGCCCATTTAAATATATATATATATATATGTGTGTGTGTGTGTGTGTGTGTGTGTGTGTGTGATTCTGCTGGCCCTGGTGCCTCCTATGCAGGAGGCTGAGATCTGAGGATCGAAGTTCGAAGCCATCCTGGGCAGGTGAATCCATGAAGTTCTTATCTCCAAATAACCACCTAAAAGCCAGAAGTGGAGCTGTGGCTCAGGTGGTAGAACACTAACCTTGAGCAAAAAAAGTGAAGGGATAGCACCCAGGCTCTGAGTTCAAGCCCAAGGACCAGCCAAAAAGAAAAAAGAAAAATGACTAATTCTCATTGTGCATGAAGTGACAGTTGCTTCAAAGCCACTTTTGTTGGGCCCACAAATGAACTAAAAGTGAGGGCAGAGTCTCATACCTCTAACTCATGTTGTATGTGTCTCTGCTCTAAACCATTTTTCCAGCCATTGCTTTGCAATCACTTTAGGGTTCAGGAAGGACCAGACAAATTGATAATTTCTTAATGACAAGGGATGAAGCCACCACTGAGGGCCGGCAGAGCTCCTCAGGACAGATCACCCCACAGGACACAGGATATGCTCATCCTGACCAGCTGAGACAGCCATCATGCCTCTCCAGAATCCACCAGAAACAAGGACCAGAATGATCACCACCTAGGCCACACAGGGACTGGTGGCCATTTTAACTTGGCATACCTTTGTCCTCAAGTCTCCTTATTTTTTATTTTTTGCCAGTCTTGGGGCTTGAACTCAGGGCCTGGGCACTGTCCCGGAGCTTCTTTTGCTAGTGTACTATAACTTGAGCCACAGCACTGCTTTTGTTTTTTTCTGTGTATGTGGTACTGAGGAATCAAGCCCAGGGCTTCATGCATGCTAGGCAAGCACCCTACCACTAAGCCACATTCCCAGCCAAGTCTCCTTATTTAACCGAAGGCAAATGTCTGTACCCCAAAGATAGCTGATGATGTGCCCAAGCTGTTTTCCACCCCATGGCCACCATGGAAGAATTGTCCTTTACATGCCCCTCACCGTGTCCCTTTATTTGGAGTGGAGCTCTTGGGGTTTGGATGGATCTGGGGTGTAAAACACTGGTTTCCAGAGGACAGCTAGCCCAAACCAATCAATGGGTGGGTGGGTGGATTGGTGGTGATAGGTTCCCATCTTAGTAGCCAAGGTAGTGTGGTTGTGCCACCTTATTTGCACTGATTAGATAGATGCATGATTGGAGATTACCACATAAATAGATACTATGATTGTAGCACCCAACATTCAACAGTTGGTACTCCATGTAACAAACTCCCTGCCCATGATGCAGGGGGTGAACATCTGCTTGGATCCCTCCCATCCTGCCACATGTGCCGAGCTCTGGGGGCAGTGAGCACTGTCAGTGTCTGTCTATGTCTCAGGAGAGCCAAATTCCTAACTCCACCTCCCTAGTGGCTGGAATTGCAAAATTACAGGATATGTGTATATATATATATCTACATATATATGTATGTGCCATATACATATTTATGTATATATATACACACACACACACACACACACACACACACACACACACACATATATATATATGTGCGTATTTGAGCTTCAGTTTGTGGGAACAGCCAAGACCAGTTACTGGATGATGGAAGAGTTGTGCTGGGGGCAGGGCACCTATGGCACCTTCTTTGTCCTGTGGCCAGATATTCCCAGGGGCTGAGACCCCTACTGGGCTGTCACTTGGAGCCACTGCTGGTCTCCTTCCCATGGGGGATTCTGCAGGATGTTGTGCCCCTGTGTATGTGCGTAGGGATGGCAGTCATGCTGTGGTCTCCTGCCACTCATTTATGCTCCTCTGGAGCCTCCTTTCCCAGTGTGGAGGAGAGCCTGAGAGAACTCTTTGAAGTCAAAGGCACTTGGACTAATGGCATAATTGCTCTCTGAAACCATTTGCAAATTAATTATAGACTATTGTTAGGTTGATCTAGCTTTTTTTTTTTTATCCCCACTAAGTAATGAAACTTTGCTTGGGGTGATGGGGTGGGGAGCAATCATATACACACACACAGTTAGACAGAACAGAGGTCCACTCTTTGCCACCGTTTTCTTTTCTACCTGCTTTAATGCAATAGCAGAGATGAAACAGCACCCTCCCCCGCCCCCCCCCCCCCAGCCCCAAGCCAGCGGGTGAGTGAATGGGCCCCTGGAGACCTCTGTGTTCTTAGCCCTGCTAAGGGACATTTTTGGTATTAAGATGCACTTTCAAGAAACAGCAGCTGGAGAATTTGCTGAGACTGGCAGTTCCTGTAAGGACAGGAGGTCCTTGAGGCCCCGAGGTTAGAGTAATGAAACCCAGGAATTTTCCAAGTGGCTCTCTTGAGACTCTCCCTCCCCCACCAGGGGGCTTCCTTCTTCCTCTGCTCCCCATCCTTCTATGCTCTGAAATCCTGTCCTTCATTTGCTCGCTGCTCACAGCAAGCTAATGGAGACACATAGTACAGTATTCACATTTAAAACATGGTTATTAGTGCTCCATTAGGATAAATGAGGTCTGTGGAAAACCAGCCCATGCATTTCAGTGTCCGCTTAGTGTATCCATTGTGCCCGGATGGGGTCCTCGGAGCCACTGCCCGGGGAGAAGGGGTGACCTCTGCCCAGAAGAAACTCCATGTGCAGGGGTTGGTGATGGGAACCAGGGTCACACAGGGGGGCTGAGACTGGGGTGAGCTTGGTGGTCAGAGCCCATGGCTGCAAACAGCTATCAAGGAAGATGGTAGCCTTTTGGGGAATCAGAAGTGCTCTGACTGACCCATGGCAGTGGGTCAGGAGTTAGGAGAGTGTGGCCATGGAGTGACAGTGGGTATAGAGTCTGGAGCACCGTGGCCATGGCAGTGGGTAGGGATCATCCTTCACAATGACCAGCAGGTCCCTGGCTCCTCACATCCGAAGAGCCAGGTGCAGCTGCTTATCACCTGACCCCTCTTGAGACCATGGATCACCACCTGACCTCTCCTAAGACCACGAACTGTCAGTCCACTTCTGAAGCCACCTCTGGCCAGTTCTGAACGCACTGGTGACCAGGCCCTGCTTTCCCTCTGCTCACCTCCTCTCCTCCCGCCCTGATTCTTTCTGTTGAACCTAAAGCAAACATCTCTCTCCAAAGATGGCCGAAGACATACAGAAGAGCTGTCATTATCTATTACCTGACACAGACATCCCTTTTCTGCCCTTCGCTACATGTCTTTATTTGGCTCAGAGGAACTAGTGGCCCTATGGAATGTGGGGCTCCTGGTGCTGTGGCTTGGGGCCCCTGGCTCTGGTTTAACCACTGTGTGACCTTGGGAGATCCAGGGTCCAAAGTGACCTTCATACTTTATCCTTTCTCCTCCCTGGGAGCTCACGGAGCCGCTTGCTGATGATGCTAGAATGGGCTCAGCCTGTCTCATTGCTTATGGTGACCCATCCTGAGGGAAGGGGGGGAGGCAGGGCTGTGCTTGATAGCACTCACCAGAAATCCTAGCACTTGCAAGGCTGAGGCAGGAAGATCAAGAGTTCTAGGACAGTCTGGGCTACTTATAATAGTCTGAAACATCCTTCTTATGTCAGGGAGTCAGCTGAGGCTGCCTCTGGTCTGAACTATACAGGATCCCTCAGTCACTGGAGCTTTCCTCCTCCTCCTGCTCCTCCTCATCTCCCTTCTCCTGCTCTTTGTCCTCTTCCTCTTCTTCCTCCTCCTTCTTCGTGCCAGTCCTGGTGCTTGAACACAAGGCCTGCGTGCTGCCCCTTAGTTATTTTTTTTTCATTTGGTCAAGGATGATGCTCTACCACTTGAGGCACAGTTCTACTTTCAGCTTTTTGGTGGTTAATTAGAGATAAGTGTCTCATGGACTTTCCTGCCTGGGCTGGCTTCAAACCATGATCCTCATTTTAAAGCCTCCGAGTAGCTGGGATTACTGGTGTGATTTACAGGTGCCCTGGCTGTGTTTTGATATCTTAATGGAGTTGGTGGAAGGGTACTACCTACTTTTTGTTCTGATTTCTGAGTTTGACACTTTTAATATTTATTAAAAATGATACGATTTTCTTGTTTCTGCATCTCTCCTGCCTCAGGGGGTCTATTTGCATTTGTAAACTTCCAGAGTCCTTGGCAGGTTTCTTCCATTTGGAAATAAGGTGCCAGGACCGTTGTTGCCCTATGTAAGTTCCACATGTAGCCTCAGCTCTGAGTTATGACTCAACAGCTCCATAAGGAGTAGAAACAATTTATAATGATGAGATTTATCATGGAGATAAATGGCTACCACTTGTTAATGATGAGATTGATTGCTGTAAAATTTATCTGCTCAGTGTCTTTTGTTAGTAAGGCCAGGGAGATTGCACAACTCTTAATCCCTTCTCAAGAAATCAAGCTGTCCCCTATCCTCAGTGAGGAGCCCAGGGGAGATGTCCAGGAAGAACATACATCGATCAAGACTTTCCAAGGGTACCTTAAGTTATTATTATTATATTTTGGTGGTACTAGGATTTGAACAGGGCCTCGCCTGCTCAGCAGATTCTCTACTTGAGCCATGTCCCAGTTCTTACTGCTTAGGTTAAGGATGGGGTGTTTACTTTTGAAATAGGGTCTCATGTTGCCAGGGCTGGTGTGAACTTCCTATTTGTATGATACTCCCACATGCATAGCTGCCACTACAACCTGCTTATTGATTGCAATTGTGTGTGTGTGTGTGTGTGTGTATCTGAGCTAGCTTTAAATTGTGAGCCTCCTGATCCCTGTCTTTCAAGTAGGAGCCAGATCCCACCCAGGTATGACATCCTGGATGAAAGAACCCATTGGTAGAGTCAGAGCCCTCACAATCCAATCACTTATCAAGGTCCCACCTCCTGACAGTTCATTCAGCTATGATGTCTGGTGGATGAGCCCATTGGTGGAGTCAGAACCTCTATGACCCAATCATCTCTCTCATCTCCAGATGGCAGCAAGCTTTCAACCCAGGAGCCTTTGGACCTTATTCATGCTTCCCAGATGAAGAAGATGACATAAAGGGATGGCAGAGATATCTGGTTGCAGTCCTAATGGAAAAGTTGATCAAATCAAGAGGACAGCAGAGATAGGGACTCAGAGCTCTAAACCCAAGGAGTGGAAGGATCTATCCTGGAACCATCCACTAACAGATTTTGGCTGAGTGAGAAGTTAATGTCTGCAGTGCCTAGCTGCTTTTATTGGAGATAGAATCATGCATTTGGGGCTGTAACGGAAGTGGGGGGACCTATGGAAGATGAGGCATAGAAAACATTCCACCTGCACATTGCAAAGTTCGGGCCAATGGCTCCTCTTTCTCCTCTCACTGAGAGTCAGCCTTTGGATGGTCGGCTGGGGAAGGAATATCCAGTGTCACCAAAAAGCCAGAAAATCCCCAAACCAAATCTCTATCAGGCTGATTATTTTTCTTCCCATAACTAGTAGCAAGTATTTGGCTGTGTCCATTAAAAGCCATTTCATGTTCCCTTGACAAAGGAGATTTTTATTTAGTGCTGTAAGATCAATAATGAAGCATCTCATGTGAACTATTAAAATGGGAAATGTTTGCTGGGCTGACAATTGTGCTATCAATACATACCGAGTAATACATTGAGGACAGCCAAATGGACCAATAGCTCTTATGGAAAAGGCTTAGCAGGGCACCCTGGCTGGGACGCAGCTGCCGTGCTGGCCTTGGGGGCTGAATTTGGAAGAGTCCTCCATAGATCCCCAGCAGTCCTCCATCTCAAGTGGGGTGGGACATGGCTTTGGCTGCCTGAGCTGCTCACACACATGTTTTCCATGTGGTGGAGAGCTGTGTAGAATAAGCTCCTCTCCTTGCCTTCTCAGGGAGGCCTAGAGCAGTTTCACTCTGGACTGCAGTGTCCATCTTGGCCCATGCCCCCTAGACAGGATGTCCTGCCTTCCTGCCCCTGTGGTCAGTGCCTGGGACTCCAGACCTGCAGACCCTCTGCCCCCTTACTTCCCACCAGTCTGTCATTGACTTGGCTCTGAATCTATAGGTTTTGTCTCCTAATTCTTAATAGAATGTTCCCAGGACTTTTCCTCCACTTCTGTCTACTGAACACTATTTTTTGTAAACCCTCTTCTCTATCCTCCTCATCACCACTTCCACATCCCCTCCCTCCTCTCCCAGGGATAGGGCTTGAGAAGTCCTAGCCCTGATTGTTTGGTCAACTTGACTGGATGGAGATACTTGGGGGAGAAAGGGGAGGCTCACTTCTGCCCATGTCAATGATGGATTTTTAAAATGATCCAATCATACCAGGGTGATGATCGTGAATGGATTCATCAGATCATGATGTGATCAGTGTACATCTGATCATCAGTGGATTCATCAGATCATGATGTGATCAGTGGATCTGATTATTGATGGATTCAGGATTTGATTAGACCCTTGGGAGCTGGTGGAAATGATGGGGTCTGGGTGGAGGAAGTGGGTGGCTGGGAATGTCTCCTTGGAAGCTGTATCTTGCCTGGCCACTTCCTGTTAGTCCCATTGAAAGACAACCTATGAAGAAGCTGAGACAATAGCAAATCAAAACCTGGCAGGGCTTCTGGGATCATTTAACCCCTCATTCCAGAACTGGGATGGGAAGAGCAAGAAACACAGGTGCGAGCTCCTTCACGCCAAGGTGCCAGCATATGCCTGCCTGTCGCTGGAGGTATTTTTTAGACACAATCTCATTGGGAAGGCAGCCTGTGCAATCAGCCACAGAATCTGCCTCCCAACGTGAGTGCAGCCTCTTTTCCACTCTGAAAGCAGCTGACAAGCCAGAGGAAATGGTTTCCACTTGTCACCAAACTTAAGGTCAGGGAGGTGGTACCCTCAGCAAACACCCATTGTCTCTGCTCAGAAAGCTCTCCGTACATCTTCAGTAGGTGCTCCAAAGAGACACCATGCCACAGGCATGACCATGTCTGCATCCTACCTACCCACATCTGCAAACAGCTAGGTACAAAAAAAAAATAAAAAACACCTGGAGAGAGACAAGCTGAACAACATGGATGGGAGGGCCAAGAGGAGATAGGAGGTGAGTCATTAAGAATGTGGACCAAACTCTGCAAGTTTTCAAAGGCACGTGGCTCAGGAAGAGTGGGTGAAGACCTGTGGCCTATTTAGATGTGCTTTAAATGTAGCTGTTCCTCTCATTCACTCCAAGCTTCAAATCTTTACCATGAGAAACACAACCGAAAACTACCCAGACTCATTAACATGCAATCAACTGGGAAGCAAAGATATGCTCTTTGCCTTTGCAAACAGGTGAAACATAAGCTGGCATATTCTTTTCCAATCTGAAGAATTTTTCCTTCACACACAAACTAGCCATGAAATATGTATGGGGACAATTCTGTACACACACAAAAACCCTCGATTGAATTTATGGGCAAATTCCAAGGAATAGTAGGTCAAATGATCAAATAAGGGAAATAATGTTAAAAACAAATATCCCCAAACACATACCACCTTTCCTAAAGTTTCACATACTCCTGTCATAGGGATGAGGATGAATGCAAATACTGCAATATTACAAGTGAAATGGATTAAAATCAGCTGTTGTCAGATTGGGGTGTTGTAAATGTGATCTATAAGGAATCGCTAAGAGGAAGTTATACAACATGGATTATTTCCAACTCCAGAAATAAGCAACTTGGGTTTTGATTTTTCCTTTCAGGGCAGACACAGTTCACCCTTTCACATTGTAAATCTCACTAGGGCTGAATAATGCTCTCACAAGAACTGACAAAGAAAGAACCATTCATGTCAGACCAAAAGGCTTCCTTCTGTCTGCTCCATATGGCTTTCTTCCAATAGGCCAACAGGAATGTAAAATCCTGTTCTCAACTATCCATCATGCTCACCCCATCTTTCAATTAATGACACTGCAATCAGGTCGATAGAATGCAATAAGACCTTTGCATTTCTATACCTAGTAATTTGCTGAGTAACTCCAGCCATAAAACGTGACTTGGGGGGAAAAAAACCCTCAAGGAAAATGAATTTTCTCTTGACGTAGCAAGCAATGATTCTGACCACATGCCCAGGTTCTTCCTTCAGGCCAGGCTCATCAGCATGCAATGATGGGATGCACCTGGGGAAGCAGGATACTGTCCATGTGGGAGAGCCCCCCCGACGCCAACACATGTCTGGTCAACTGGGTCATTTCTCAGGATTGGGGAGCACACTTCCTGGAAATGCACATTAGAGCATCTGGGAGGAAAGCCATTGTTCTCTTCCTCAGCCATTCCTGAACTAGCTCTTGGTGGTCTGTGGCATTCTGTCTGCACAGAGGAACTGGGGAGCGGTGCTCAGTTTAGCTACACTATCAAGTACTGCTGGAGCTAGGGGTTCTGCAGAGTAACAGACATGCCAGCCCCACCATGTGTGAATTGTCTGTGTTGAACTCCGCCACCGCGCGCACTGGGATGGTAAAGGATGAGTTCTCTGTGGTGGGCCTGATACACAGGAGGGCTGGTATAAGATGTCCCCTGTCCTCCAGCACTTCTTCATTTTGGTGTTTCTGGAGCTTTCAAACAACAACTTTAATCCTGAGAAGTAAAATCTTTCTACTACATTGATTCGATAATACAGTTTGGCCCACCACTAGATAACAGAATGAATATTGGTTATATTGCCCAATGTACCAGTGTTTAAATATCAATTCAATCATACACTAAATTAGCACTTTCTTTTTGCTGGGTCTGGGGCTTGCAGTCAGGGCCTGGGCACCGTCCCTGAACTCTTTTAGGCTGGTGCTCTACCACTTGAGCCACAGCTCTACTTCTGGAATCTGGATAAGAGTCTCATAGACTTTCCTACCAGAGCTGGCTTCAAACTGTGATCCTTATATCTCAGCCTCCTGAGTAACTAGGATTATAAGTGTGAGCCACCAGCACCAAACATTAATTAGCACCTTTGAAATTCAGATTTGATTGAATGGTTCATTAATCAATTGATAGTTTGGCTAGGCTGGAGATTTAACCCATACTAAGCAAGCACTCTACCACTTGTTTGACATAAGGTCTTCCCTAAGCTTACCTAAGCTAGCCTCAAGCTCACCATTTCCTGCTTCTGCCTCCTAGATTGCTGAGATTACACACATGTACCACCACACTCTTGATGAACCTTGAGTATTTTACTAGTAAGGAAGGAATATGCTTACCTCAAAAGCTACTATGAAGGTTGAAAGAGAGAATGCATATAAAAGTATCATGTAATGGCTAGTCCTTTCCTCTTCCAATTCTTAGATTTCCACATATAAACCAGCAATTAAAAAAAAAGGTAACCAAACCATGCTGCTTAAATGAGATGCTGCATATAGAACACAATGATCAGTCCAGCACTATACAACCAAAGGGTAGCATCACTATTGCCATACACAGCCAGCAATGTTTCAAAGGCTGAGTGCACCAAGGCTCCAGGAGTGACCATGATGTCCTGCATTCAATCCTAAGTTCCACTTAGCTCTGATCACAGCATTTGTAGAAGACATAAAGGATGAAGACTATGGCCCATAACAAATCACATATCTCAGATCCACATAGGAAATAAATATCCATGGGCCCTGGGACAGACAGGCCATGGACAGTCACATCAACATGCCTTCCCATGAATCCCAACAATATTTAGACTGGACAAAACAAGTTCTGCCATGGAACTATAAGAAGAAATCGAGAATGTGCCATGTGCTGTGGAAGCCCTGGCCACTTGGGGTTTCCTCCACCAGGGGTGGGGAGCTAAGTGTCCACTTCATAAGCACGTGTCCCTCCATGACACAGCCACCAAGAGCAGGGCAGGTGGGATGTAGAGAAAAGGAATTTTTCTACAGTGAAAAAAGTTAAATCATACAATGAAAACGATTGCACAGCATCACGTGAGGAAAACAATGCTACTCTTGCCATCACGTTTATGGTAATTGGTGTTTGACATCTGTACCACCAGAAGTATTTTTAAAGGACTCTTTATTTTTTTGTCATAATGATCATTACCTAATGAAATGAGACAATGCATGAGAGAGCTTAAAATAATCACCACAAAATACCATGCTTTATGAAGACATCAAGTTCATTACTTATGCGTGGTTGATAGAAAACACGGGGAAGCTTTTAGAAACTGAAAACCTATTAAGTCCGCCCGTGATGTGGAGAGGATGTCTGCCATGCTCTCGGGGAGAGAAGAGTAGCTCCCACTCACGGGCTGTGTGCACCTTGCCAGGTAATCTGTGCCATGCGAAGTTTGTGTCTCACAACCCCTCAGTCTTCACAGCACCCCTCTGCGGTAGGCGCCACTGTCACCATCACAGTTTTTGCAGATGAAGAGATGGACGCCCTGAGAGGTCAGGTGAGTTGTCCAGGATCACAAAGCCAGCATGCAACGGGGCCAATGTCAAGTCCAGACAATGGATGCCCAAACTGGGCATCCATGCCTGAGTGACTGGTCACCCTCATCTCCTTCTCAAGTTCCTTAGATCCTCATCAAACTGAACTTCAGTACAGAGTGCTGATGAACTATGCCACATGGCCTGTGAATGGACTGTGGGAAGAAGAGAGAGTCTACAGAGCCAAGCCACCAAAGGCAGCCATGTGAGTTCATTCATTCATTTGGGAATTATCACTCTCTCGGAGTGGTCATTTTCCTAGCATCATCCCCACCTGTTTATCATTTCACTACCATAACATGTGGCTGCATCCAACCCTCCCAAGGGCCACATGTTCCATCTAGTGCTCGGGTTTAAATTCTCTGTAGCAAACGGAAGCTTGAAGGAATTTTCAAGTTCATCTCCACGTGGGCTGAAAGATGGAGCTACCCAGCTGTCTAATGATTGTGCAGGTTCTCTGCTGGCTTTGGGTATGCTAAGACAGAGTGTAGAATTGCTGGGTCTCAGGGTTGGCCACACTGTCAAAGGGGCTGAAATTGAATTTGAAAGATTGTGGTTGGGGCATAAGATCCCACCTTGAGACAACCAGGAAAGCTAGGTGGGAGGTCAGGCTGACAAGAGCACCTACAAATTCAAGTGTGACGCGCCCAGAGATAGATGGGGCTCACCTTCAATGAGCCGGTGAAATGAGAAGCAAAGCACTTGCAAGAGAGAAAGGTGGATTTCTTGGGGGCAGAGGGGCAATGCTGTGCGTGCAGGGACAAGTGGCCAGTTCACGGATGCTCAGCCAGGGTCGTGGTCAAAGCCCACAGATGCACCTGGGCATTTTGTTTGCAGAAATTCAACTGGGGTTTACATTTCCATAATACTATACAAGTTAGCTTATCATAAGTAGCCCTGCCACCCCCTTTTTCATGGGCACAAAGGTAGAATTTGGACTGAGCTACGCTGAGGACACTTGTCTCCATTCGTCAGCCCCTTGGCAGTGCAGACACCAGGTAGGAAGAGTGACAACTAAAGCCCCCCACTTACCAGAAATGGGGAAGGGTGGGTGTGGAAAGCAGGCCAATTGGACCAAACAACACGGTCAAGGCAAGAACATTTCCCCTTATCCAATGACAGAACAACTCACCACCAACCACCACTTCCCACAAGGCATCCATGTGCCATGCAGCCTTCCACTGCAGCCCACACCGCACTTTGAATCAGGATATCGACTGGACTGGACTGGGGGGGAGGCCCCACAATGTGGAGTGGCTGGGAAGGTGGACCCTATTGCAATCTGATCACATCTTTTTTGGGGGGAGGGAGGGGTCTGGTAGTGGGGCCTGAACTCTGGGCCTGGGCACTGTCCATCAGCTCTTCAGCTCAAGGCTATCGCCTATCACTTGAGCCACAGCGCCATTTCCAGCTTTTTTCTTTTTGCTTATGTGGTGCTGAGGAATCGAACCCAGGGCCTCATGCATGCAAGGCAAGCACTCTACTATTGAGCCACCTTCCCAGCCCCAGCTGATCACATCTTGAACCTATCAAGGCCAATAACTGGTTCTGTGCTCTTCAATAGCTTTCAGTACCTATTGGAGCCTCTGTGCCCAGCCTGTAAAGTGGCATTGAAATGGACTTCACCCCCTGGCTCATTGTAACAACGCAAACAGAGAACAACTCTGGACTCTACACAGCCCTGAGGTGTGTGCAGAATTCACGTACATGTTAGCCTGTGTTAGAGACAACCTAGGGAGTGTAGGCAGCAGGACCAAGCCTGCGCCCCTGCACCAGTCCCATCCTCTCTCCTCTGGAAGATGGCCGTGTTCACGGGGTTGCCCTGCAGAAGGTTGTCATGATGATCAAAGGAAACAATATCCTTGGATACCCAGAGGTGTATGGCTCATTTTAGTGCCCAGAATGTGAAGCTAAACCCTTAGGTCAAAAGTCCACCAAAGAAAAAGAAAAACACAGAATAAGTAGGAGTTTCTTTCCCTTTGGTGTGCGCTATAGTGGGAGTTGGTGTGCTGAGTTCAGTTTCTCCTCCTTAATGGTTTAGAAGTCTGTGCTGCCATGCCACAGAGCTGGGACCATGCTGGAGCCATCCGCCGGTAACCCCAGCCCAGGTGCCCCTCTGACGCAGGGGTGTGGCAGCTCCAGGTGCTCTGGGTGCACACAGCGGCCTCAGGACGCCTCCCTCCAGGCATTCTCAATTGTTTTATATTCCGGAAGAACTGCATGAACTCTTCCAACAACAATGATTTGTTCATTCTGAATACGAACAGACTAGGAGCAGAGGGCTCTGCCTGGGCAGACAGCATTCAGAGAAACCACTTCTCCCCCCAGGGTTCCCTGGCTTTTCCATGCAATGATACCACAGTCATTTGCTACTCAAGGACAAAGGCTCCTCACCCCTTTTTAGAAGAATCAAGGACTTAAGCTTGCTGAGAAATGTCCTGACACTTGAGTGACACCACCAATTCTTTTGCTTTTAATTTGAAGGTTGTTTTTTTGTCAGTTGTGAGGCCTGAACTCTGGGCCTGGGTGCTGTCCCTCAGCTTTTCAGCTTGAGACTAGAGCTCTACCACTTGAGGCACAGCACCACTTCTGGTTTTCTGGAAAATAAGAGATAAGAGTCTCATGCACTTTCCTGCCTGGGCTGGCTTTGAACCACGATCCTCAGATCTCAGCCTCCTGAATAGCTAGGATTACGGGTGTGAGCCACAGCACCCAGCTTTAATTTGGCTTTTTCAGGTAAATCTCATAGTTTTATCCAAGTGATCTATGGACTGTGACCCTCTCATTACCTCCTCCTAAATAGCTGGGCTCCACCGGCGATACACCAGAACCTTTCCTAGAGCCCTTGTCCATTTAGGTTTCCAATATAAGTTTTGTGAAAATAACTGAAGCCCATTTCTTTTAGATGTCTTCTTTAGTTCAAATTTCTTACTATTTGCATGAGCCTACCCTCAAATTAGCTATGCCAGCCAAGATCTTTGAAGTGCCACATATAAAGCTTTCAGGCTATAATGTAAAACATATGTTGCACGAAGGAATCTATTTCTTCATTGATGTCCTGAGTACAAGCAGACAGGCAAAGCAAATGCCTGTTGATGTGCTTTTCCCTCATCTTGTTCCTGCCTGGGTCAGCATCTGACCTTCAGCACATATAGGCTCCCCACAGTCTGCACAGCAGCATTGCTTCCTGGTCCTGCCTGTGGCCCCTTTGCCATAGCAGAACTAACTTGTAGCTTAAAGTCCAAAACCTGCCCAGGAACTCATAGAGGAGTTACCAGTAGGAGTCAGGGTAGGGTAGACCATGTTTCCTGAGTATATAATGGCTGCTGCTAATATTCTTTCTTGAAGAGGATGCTATAATATTGCTGTGAGAATAGAGCCTCTATATCTGAGGAATTAGGATGTAGTTAGAAAAAAAAGGGGAGGAAAAGGACTCATAGGATTTAATTGATAAAAAGTGAATGTAAATGTGGGAAGGTAGCTCAGTGGTAGAGTGCTTGCCTTGCATGCAAGAGGCCGTGGGTTCGATTCCTCAGTACTACATAAGCAGAAAAAGCCAGAAGTGGCTCAAGTGGTACAGCGTTAGTCTTGAGCTGAAGAGCTGAGGAACAGTGCCCAGGCCCAGAGTTCAGGCCCCACAACGAAAAAAAAAAAAGTGAATATAGTTTCCCTTTACTGAACTTGTACACTAATGACCTAGGGTAAAACTTAACCGCTCTGCTTTGCTTTCTCTGTTTAGGAATTGGTGACTTTTGACTCACAATGAAACTGCAGAGCTTCAGTGAAATAATGGATGAGAAAGCGGAGTGCACATTCAGAGTGCAGCAGGAAAGCATGCATTCATTCAGAATTCGGGAAGTATACAGAACATAAGAACATTCACCCTTACTTGTGCATACTCAAGGAACTAATCCTCAGTTAAGATTTTTTTTTAAAATAAAAAGACATTCTGTGAAAATGTCAGGAAAATATTGAGGAAATATAGAGACAAGAGGCAGTGGGGGGTGGGGATTTAGCTTAGTGGAAGTGCACTTGCCTAACAGTAAGGTCCTCAGCTCTAAAAAAAAAAAGAAAGTTGTTTGATTGTCTCTGTCCCTGGTGTCAGCTTCCTGTTTCCCCTCAGGTGTAAGTAGCTCTATGGGCTTTGTCTTGGTGCCCCAGCCTTGCTTTGCAGAATTTCCACACATAGTGTATGCAGCGTGAACCTGTGTTTAGTCAACTTCATCTTAGAATTCCTCTATGCATCAGGACATAGGGTATTATTGTTAGCTATGTGCTTACACACAATGGTCAGCTTTCTTAATCCCAGGTGGGTCAGTGGATCAGAGACTGCTTATGAAAAATGCTCTTGACATATGCGGATTCTAAGATACATGTATTGCTCCTGCCAAAATGTTGTCCCTGCGCAGAAAATGAAAGGGACAGCATTCTGAAGGCACCTGCAAGGTTTCCTATTTGGTTTCTCCCTAGCTCTCAGTGGGCACTCCACAATCTGGTGACAAAAAGACTAGTGGTAATTCATGACAGAATCCCGAGCAAGCAGCCCACTTAAAGAGTCATGCAGCCCATGTTTTCCCTGGGTCTTTCAAGCACCCACTTCCCAGAGAAAAGCTTCTGTCCTCAGTCAAATGAGTGCCCTTTCTGCTTCAAGTATCATCCAAAGCCGCATTAATGAAACTGGTGGTGTTTGAAGACTATTCAATATAGATTTGCATGGCTATGACATGCCAAGCAATGTTCTAGAAAGACTGTGGTGGGAACCGAGTATGCACTCCAAACACAGACACACACATGCATGCACATACATACAAATGTGTGTGCAGTAAATCCACAGAAGTGAATATGCAATAATTGGTCATGAGAAGTGTTAAGGGAAAGGAAGTATAGAGGAATCAAAACAGCGGTTGAAAGAGGTGATATTGATGAAGATATATTGTATTCTTAAACTGCTGTGTTAGATAGCAATTCCTTTGTATAACTCCTTAAAGATAATAAATAAAAGAATACATTGCTTTTAAAAGTAAAAGCAAAGAGTTGCCTGGCACTGTTATCTCACCCCTATACTCCTGACAACTCATGAGGCTGAGATCTAAGGGTCCCGTTCAAAGTCCTTGACAGATAAAGTCAGTGAGACTCAAGGGACTGAGCATCATCCATAAACAGAAGAGCCAAACAAGCAAGAGGCCATAAGTTCAAGACTAAGGTCAAACACAAAAAAAGGGAAGAAAAAGAAGGGATGGAAGGGAAGAAAGGAAGGAGTGAGCACTTATAAAAGTCAAGTTTAGAGAAAAATAAAGAAGATGTTAAGTGTGTATTCATATGGTTCCTCTATGGTGGATATAGTAATTACCATAATTGCTATAAATAATCTTTACAGAAGATAGACCAACTAACTAATGTGACAAATAAGCAGAAGGCAGGCTAATGGTACTAGTTATATATATTGATCATTAGATATTATACCAAACAATTCACCTTTTATCCCCTGGACTATGGGGAGGAGCTAACACTCCACTGAGAACAATGAAACCATACAACAAAGCCATTAGCCTGGAGTTACCAGTCAGTGACAGAGCCCAATACCACTCAAGGTTTCTAAAAGTTGCCTTTGGCTACAAACTCAGGGTCACTATCAGACAGATCTATCCCTCTAAGAAAAGTAAGGAGGTTCTTATTTTCAACTGGACTTGTAAAGAGATTTGCAAAATTTAATCTTACCTCCTTGCTCCAGACTACAGGGATTTGGGGAGCAAGCACCCAGCATTCCATAGCTCTTAACCGTTCCTTGTACCTCTGTGTCTAAGACAAAAGAAGCTATTACAATTTATGAAGACAAGAAAGGCAAGACAAACCTGCGGAGTGATTCAAGTATGAGCTCAGGGGAAAAGACACCCAGGCTCCTTAGACCAAGGTTACTGACAAAGATTCGGGGAGAACCTAAACCAAGCCTGGATGGCAAACCCAGCAGCAAAAACCACCGAGGTCTATGGGAAGGCCAAGTGAGTGGAAGGCAGGAGAGCAACAGGATGGCTCGGCTCGCCCCTCAGCAGCAAAGAAGAGCAAAACAAAGCTCCCAAATTCCACCCTAGTCCCAGGCAATTTAATACATTTTAATTATTTATAACTTGCTGTATTCCAGAACTGCTCTGATAAACTAGGTGTAGGAGAGAATGGGAAAGTAGAAAGATATGGATACCAGCATACAATGGAGACAGGAATGGAGTTAATACAGAAATACACAATGAGTACCACGTAATGACCTCTGTATTCCAAGGGGAGGTGGGGCAGGGTAGGAATTTAGCTTGAGACTGGCTTCCAGCCAATCAAACCATGATACAGATCACAGAGTCCAGAAGAGAAAATAGCTTGCCGTCTTCATACATAAGGCATTGTTACACCACGCCTCCACTCCCCACAAAGCAATCCCTCCCAACTGTGACCACAGCGGAGAAGGATATCCATCCTTTACTCTGAAGGGAAGACTGGATGCAGTGGACAGAACACCAGTCCTTCTCTAGACGGATGACCCTGCTCGTTCCACTTAGAACTTTGCATTTGGATCTTTTCCCAGGCCAGGACTATGCAGGAGGCTTGTCTCTCAAAACTCGGGCAGTGGGCCGCAGTTAGAAGCCCCCAGTCAGCCAGATGACCACAGGGTGGACAGCTGCTGCTAAGCTGTGAGGTTCAGTGAATAACGGGTATCTCATGTATTTATGACTTCTGATGCCTTTAAGTTATAGTGTGTTTATTGTAACAGTAAATCCATTTGTGAGCTAACCGAATATGCCCATTCCCAAACTGCCTTCCCTTTATCTGGAAATAACTCACTCATCTTTTCTCTTCCTCCTCCTCTTCTGTTTCCTCTCCTTTCTACTTCTTCCTCTTCTCATACTCCTCTTCCTTTCCTCCTCTTCTCCCTCCTTTCCCATCTCTTCTTCCTCCTCCCCTCTTTCTCCTCTTCCTCCGTCTTCTGTTGCTGCTTCTGCTCCTCCTCCACCTTCTTCTTCTGCTTTCCTTCCTCCTCTTCCTCCTCCTCCTCCTCCTCCTTCTCTTGCAGTGTAGGAGATTGAATTCAGGGTCTCATGTTTGCTGGGTAAGACCTCTATCACTTGAGCCACACCCCCAATTCTGTTTGCTTTTAGTTTCTTTTTTTAGATAAGATCTCTTCTTTTGCCCAGACTGACCGCAGATCCTAATCCTCCTACCTTCATCTGCCAAGTAGCTTGGATTACAGGTATGTGTAGTGATACATGATGAATAAGTGGTTTTTCTCATCCAGATCTTACCATTGAAGGGCCGAAAGCATGTGTCTTCTTTACCATAATGGCCATGGCATGCAGCTGGTACCAGCAGTAACAAGAACTTAGCAAATATTCATCAGACCATGACAAGACAAAAAGCAGATTCAAAACACAAAAGATAAGTCTGTGATGAGCACCTGCCACGTGGTGGTGGCCAGCTTACCCAGGGTGAGGCTCTGAGGTCAAACCCAAGGCCTGTCCACACAGCTCTCCCTCTGCTCCAAGGGTTCTGACATATTTAGCTGATTGACCTTCCTCCTGAACCTAAAGCATACCATCCACATCCTCAACTGGAACCAACAAGAGCTGGTCTTTTTATTTTTCAAGTAGGTAGCCTGGATCTAGGCTTCTTTTCACCTGAGTATTTTAGAAGAGTTCAATAGATCAGTCCAACATTCACTTATCTTGGACTGTCATTTTGATCTATCTTTTATACAGGTTTATACAATTCAAAGGAATTGTAGTCCTCATTATTTCCTCATTGGTTAATAAATTATTAAGAAGTTAGTTTGATGGGGCTTTTTAAGATGGGGGGGATCAACCTTTGTTGAAGTTGTTAAAAGCAGATTTTCCTCTTAAACACTGAGATCAGTTTTTGTTCAGTTTGGTTTTATTTTTTTTAGAGTGAAAGCTAAATATACAAACACACCATTGCCTCTTAATTTCTATTGTTTGAAGTCTTTGATTAAATACAATTCCCTGTATAGCTTATCTGAGTTCCCATGGGTATACCTAAGATTGCATTGACCATTCAAAGCCATTCAGCAAGTAAGATATGAAATGCCTGGGACACTTTGCAGCAAATAGTGAAAGTTCATTCAAAGTTTTGGTCCTCCACAGCCACAAAGAGATGTAGGGTGTACAAATAGAATGGCTGAGTCTACTCCCTGCAGGCTGCACCCAACATGGTGGCCTTCCCTCCCATCTTGATAGAGATCTTTCACCTCACAAGTGGTTCCAGAACTCAGGTAATGAATCTTTGAAACAAATCTGTTCGGAGACAATTGCTATTATCTTCTAGGAGTCAACAAACTAGCTGTCAGCCAGCCTTACATTTGGATACTACTGAAAAGACACAGTATGACAGTTCACCAGTTTGTGAGTTTGTGTGAAAAGGGAAACTATCTTACAGCAAACAGTCCATGCCAGTTAAGAAGTCGCTGGCACTATCAGATAGAGGGAATAGAAGAGCCCAAATCATTGTCAATAATCAGTTTCCTCTGTGCAATTTATCACCCTCATTTTGCTCATGAGCTATGAACAGGAAAACTCCTGCAAGTGAACCAGTCAGCAACCATCACAAAGCCTCAGGATAGAGGAGAAGAGAACTGATCTAATACATTCCTACAATAAATTCATACATTTGTTACTCCAAACTCCTGCCAAATAGATCATTTCATGAGGGCATAATCTGTAAAAGATTTCCACGGTTGAATGTTTCAACTCAGTACTTTTGCTGCTCTGACACTGAGACTTGTCCCATTGTCACATAAGATGGCGATGTACAGAGAACAATGTCTGGAGCTCAGGCCGCCTGGCCCTCCCCTGTTCACTACTCAAGGTTGAATCTTCTGTACCTCATTCTCTGAATCAGGAAATCAGGAGCGGAACCTCTCTTCTGAAGTTGTGTTGAAGCACATATGTCATATGTGCACGTACGCACACCCCTCCACACACAAACTGCACGTACGCACACCCCCCCACACAAACTGCTCTAAAGAGTATGTGCAGTTTGCCCACTTAAGAAACAATTCATAAACACTCTTGAATCCCCCAAAAGAAGTATAGTAAAGTATCCCCCAAATGAGAGGTAGAAGGAAAGAAGTTTCTAGAAGCAAAGTAGGAGCCTATTCACAATCAAACTAAAGGGAAGGAACCAAGGATAGCCAGAAGGGAAACTCACAATTCATAGAAAATGAAGAGTGTAAGCCACAGAATCAGAGAAGGGAATGCAGCAAAGGGCAGGGGGGTTGGCTGAGTGGTTGAAACTTCTGGAATGAAAAGTTCTGGACAGGAGTGAAGCCTGGCATGGACTCAAGCCCCAGGCATCCCCCAGGAGTAGGTGGAGAAACAGATTCCCTAGAGAAGACAATCTGGTCAGATATAACCTGTTGTTCTCTGAGAGAGAGAAGTTCCAGTGTGACCGCTGCTCACCACAGTGACCCAGGGCCCAGTGGCAGGATGCCTGCCCTGTGCCCTGACAAGTCCCACCTGGGAGAGCGTCTGCCCTGCCTCAGGGCCAGTTCAGGCCTGCCATTGTACACAACAGCCCTTGTTTCCTCCTCTAACAAGCAGCTCAATATCCAACCACCATGGGAACCCAGTCCGAGAGGCACAGGCACGATGGAGGGGAAGCTGCCGAGGCAAGCATTTGGAAAGGAGTTGAGATCACAGCAGGCAAAGCAGCCATGAGGGTGTGTCTGCAAGGAGTCCTTAGCTGGGTAAGGGAAAGAGGCCAGTGCAGGTGGGCAGGGCACTTCCATAACCAATTTGATCATCTAATAAAGCTGCCTGTGGTGGATAGATGGCTTCTGATTTGACATCTGCAACAGAATAAGGGGCTGGAGTTCGCAACCCCCTGTAAGGCAGTCGCCACTTCTCAAACTCCTTGCATCCGCTGCAATATTTAGGCATCATGCCAGGAATCCATGACTGGTGCCTATAATCTTTGGTACTCAGGGAACTCAGATCTGGAGGATCACCAGTTGAGGCCGTTCTGGGAATAGAAGTCTGTGGATTCAGCTTAGGTACACCTTTACAGACGTAGGCATTTTCTCTGTCTTGCCACAGCCACCACGGTATGCCCCCCCCAAACAGAAGGTCCTGTCCACACAAATATGTTCATGGTGAAAATGGACACTCAACTGGTGCCCATCAGAGGCAGAGCTCAAGCTCATGGTCGGTGGCTAAGTATGAGAGCCTAGGAAAGAATCCACAGGTGCTCTTAGAGTGACTACATGGCGCAAAGCTCCTAACTCCATGGGGGAGGGGGGGTCTCAGAACTTCAACTCTGTAACACATGATCAAACCATATCACTCTACACCCCAAATTGAAATTCTGCATTACCCTGAAATGCATTACTACACTGGGGGTTGGGGGGGGAAGGGAGATAATCTGAGCCATCAACCAACGATAGGTAGAGTTGAATAAACAAGAGAAGGGGAAAACAATTTCAATGATTTCCACACTGCAAGTGTCCAAAAGATAGGGACTATGGAACCTTCCTATCTCCACCATTCCCTACGAATATTCTCATCACTTCTTTCAGAGAATTCTGAAAGAATTGATGAGTGAGAAAGAACTTCTCACTCCTATCAGAGGACTGAAGAAGCACAGGTCCTGAGAAGTCAGGTGCCTTGGTCCTTCAAGTTCTATGAAATAGACGTCTAGATTTCTCCACATCTATTCCTGCATTGCCTGGTTTGGCTTTTGTTTGGAGCAAAATGCTAAGCAACAAAGCTTCCTCAAGCAGTCTTCTCTTCTGGGGGGGGGCGGGGTGAATGTGTGGAGCCCCAGTTGCTAAGAATAGCTCAGAACACCTTGGAAGGAGCTCTGGATCTGAAAGGAAGCCCACTGTGGAGTGTATCTCCTTCTCCCCAACCCATCTGTCATTATGAATTTCCAAAAGCGCATCAGAGATGGTTCGATGTGTGGAGGCATGTCTTTCCTCCTATTTCCTTTCAAACACTCAGCTACGCCAACTATTTTTCCTTCTCCAGTGAGGTGCATTTTGGTAACTGGATGATGGATAGACCTTACAGAATCCTCTAAGGAAGAAAGAAAGCAGCAAGAGCCAGGAAAACTTGCCGAAAACAGCAAAGAAATGTAGGCAGTTCCCAAAGGAAGACTTCTTTAACCATATACAGAAAAGCACAACTTTCAATTCACATGACTTTCCCCAACTTTTGTTTTCTAAACTAGGTAACAAAGATTAGAGTGCCAAAAATGACTGGAGGAAATTTTTGTGGGAATGCATGGGTATGGAAACACACTGCGCGGAAGGAGTGCAATCATCCTGAAAGTCTCCATTTCCAAGTCTTTGCAAACTCAAACTCAGGGGCTCTGTTGTCTAATACACAGATAAGCTTCCAAGAAGAGTTTTTGTATTTCAAAGAAAACTCTCCAACAATGATTGTTTCTTAAAAACAAAAATAGAAGTAATTATCTATGGGTTATAGAGTGTGGTTGTTTAAAATTATTTTTCTTATTTGTTCATAACAAATAAGAAAACATGACTTTTTTATTAGTATTTTGATGGGGTTGCACCCAGGGTAACAATTCCAGAAGTCAGGTTACAAGTACAATGCTTCCTGGGCGACGCCACCCCTTCCTTCTCGTTCCCCATGCCCCCCTCCCATCCCTTATTTGTGGAGCTGCTGCTCTGTCTGGAGACAATAGGAGGAACTAGTTGTGGCCAGAACAAGTCAAGCCTTGTGCCTTCGTGGAGTTTAATATAGTCTCTACTTGAGAAAATCATAAACTTACGTCATAAGGGCAACTTGTTACCTAGGTGCCAAAGCAAGCTAAGGTGTCCCAGGCACATGGGACGGACCAACCAACCTGTCCACAGCTGTGCCCCAAGCTGATTTCCATCCTCACTGCTCAAAAACCTCACAAAATCCAAATGTGTCTATGATAGTCACTGCCTGAAAACAGATACACTGAAGCTACATAGTCCAGTCCTCCACCCACTCATCAGGAGCTATGCCTGCCCCTAAGCACAGAGTCATTACCAGTCCTGATTCCTGACCAGTTCTGACCTTGCTTGGCCTCACACTGCCATTTGCTGATGACCAGGGTCCCTTCCATTTACAGCAGCCATGAGGATGTGTCTGCAGTGAGCCTCCAGCAGGACTCCAAGGAGTTGGGGGGGGGGGAGGGAGAATGAGTGCCATGGGCAGCTGACATTAATGATCCAAGTATGCATGAGAGGTGCTGATGGGTCAGCCTGGAAGCCGTATTTGAAAAATAAATAAAGCAAAAAAGGGCCGGAGGCATTGCTCAGATGATATAACTTCTGTCTAGTAAGGGCATGGCCCTGACTTCAAAGCCTAGCATGCAAAGAAAAACAAAATGATGGCAGTCATGTCCTGACCCTTTCACTGTCTGTTACGCAGTGCTGGGCTGTGTGACCCCAATGGGCTGTGACTCACAGCCTGCCTCTGGGACTGGAAGCCTAGACTTCAATCTGGTGGCCTCATGCTCTTCCTTAGCGTTTTCTTCCAAAGCTGGCATTTTACCACTTGAACCACACTTCTACTTGAGCTGGCATTTTTGCTGCCAGATAGTAAAAAAGAAAAAAGAAAAAGAAAACCCAGAAGTACTTAGTCCTTAACAATGGTAAGGAAATAAAAATAACACTTTATTTAATCCATCATGCCATTTAAATGTAGTTTATCTACCCAGAAAACAAACACAAGTACTTCCCAGGTGAAAAAGGTGAACTATGTCCTTTGTCATGTAAATTTGTGTTCCCCCCCCACCACTACCACTGTCAACATAAGAAAAGGAGTGAGCGCTGGAGAATCATCCCATCAAATCAGACCAGGTGAAGACTAAGTTGCTGCTCCAGGCCCAGGACTAGAGAGAGGTGAATGCGGAAGGAACTCCATTTCATATTGCACATTGGCGTGAATGCAGTCTCAGAGAGTGAGCTTGGATGCCCTGCTGTTGAAACTCCAATAAGAAGAGGACAATGCAACTCCATTAGTCACCACCCTGCCTCTGGACATTTCCATCCTTTCATTAAAAATGAAGCTGGCAAAAGCAGAACTCTACCCCAAGAACAGTCACGATGTTATTTTCAAGCGCGTTCCTCCCTTGCTTTTCCTTCCGCGGGGCCCTGGACAGCCAGAATAGAGCTCCTCCCCATCAGGCTTCACAGTGGCCCTGTGGAGTGCACAGAGGTGTCCTGAGGAGCAGCGAGCAGGTGTGGGACCAGATCTCTTCTCCCAGCCTCCCTCTCCAGTCCCCTCTCCTTCCCATCTCCAACTGCATTCTAAATCCCAATGGCCTAAATTAGCCCTGGGGTACAGGTCACACCAAGAGCAGAGAGGGGGTACAGGTCACACCAAAAACAGAGAAGGGATACAAGTCACACTACCAAGAGCAGAGAGGGGATAGAGTCATACCAAGAGCAGAGAGGAGGTACAGGTTAAACACTGAGAATAGAGAGGGGTACAGGTCACACCACTGTGAGCAGAGAGCATCCTATGGGGAGGGGAGAAGATGGCACCCACCAAGGCTGATGAGCAGGAAACCAAACCACACTCCCGCAAACAACCACACACACACACCAAACAACCACACACACACACCCCAAACAATCATAAACATCCCAAACAACCACACACATCCCAAACAACTACACACATCCCAAACAACCACACACACCACAAACAACCACACACATCCCAAACCACACACTTCCCAAACAACTACACACACCCCAAACAACCACACATACCCCAACCACACACACCCCAAACAACCACACACACCAAACTCAGCAGCATTGCTGTTTTGAGACACATCTGCCTGGATAGTCTTCCATCTCCATGGACCAAGAGTGAGGCTAAGGCTTTGGGCCTAGTCAGGGCTTGGACCTCGACTGTCAATAAATAAGCCATATATGCTGCTCATCCGATGATGTCAATTCGCCAACACAATCACTGGGTGCATCTAAGGTTTGGGCTCAGTAGGATAACAGTGGGACAATACATCCTCAGCTACATGCTGGTGGCTGGCACCTATCATCTCAGCTACTTAGCAGGCTGACATTAGAAGGATCAAGGTTCTAGGACAGACCGGGCAGAAAGGTCCACAAGACACTGTTTCTGGGGGAGAAAAACAGTGCGGTGACATGGGCCCGGGAGTCCAACATCACCAGTGAACCTAGAGGAGGTGGATTCAGACACAGTCATACAACATTGGCAGAAAGCAAAGGAACCTAGAGGCAAGGTTCAAGTGGTAAAGCATCCGTATAACAAGTGCAAGGCTCTGAGTTTAAACCCTAGGATCACCAAAATTTTGAACAGCAAAAATGAGCAAAATGTGCTCATTTTAGGGCTTGTCCTGAGTCAAACCCCAGCATACAGGCTTGCATAACCCTCATTGCAACCTTGTGTGTGTTTACTTGACGTCTGAGAAAGAGTGGCTCCAAACCCAGAAACACTTTGCGATTCTACAGATGGAACTCAATCCCAGCTCCCTAAAAAGAGCTGTGGGTGAAGTGTGTCCTTTCTCCTCTGGACCAGGGTTGACATGGTCTCAAGGCCTGGCCCGGCCACATCTGTGACATTCACGGGTCAGTGAGTGTGGCCCTGTGTGTGCTCTCTCTACCTCTGTGGTTCAGACAGTTAACATGTCCTAGAATTCCAGGTTTTGAGCCAGGTGGCCTGATGTCCCCACCTGGCACATCAAGACACTTACATTTCAGTCTCATCACTTGTGGCCTGAAAATAGCAACACAGTCCAATGTATGGAAAAGAAGAAGGAAGAAAAAGATGGGAACGTCTCCCCCAAAGTTTCAAAGGCTCCTCAAGTTGACAACAGAAGGCAATAGGAGACTCAGCATGAGAATGTGGCACCCAAAATAAAGGCCTTTATCAAAAACTTCCCAGTGGATGGGGAAACTGAGTCTCCAAGAGGCAGACGGTGACCCTAGGCTCTTCCTGCCCAGGGGGGTAGAGATGTGGGCTGGAGCTTGAAGTATCTGTGCACCTGTTTTAACCCAGTCAGCACGTGGGTCAGGACACTGGTCCTCTTATACAACATCCTCCACTGCCTCCCCCAGTCTCCAAAAGGTAGGATGTATGCAGGGTGCACAAAGAATCGGCACTGAGAACAGGCAAATCCCTGGGAGCCCACAACACAGATGCTTCAATGTATATTATGTACATCCTGGAAAATCACACATGCTCTTGAAAGTGCAAAGTCAGACTTCCTCTTCCCTCCCTCTCACTTTCCCTCCTCACAGGCTAAGCCTTATGCAGAGGTGATAAAAATCAGCCTCAGGATCCAAACCAATGTCCTCAGTCCTGCAAACCCTTCCAGGAGGCAGGGTGGCAGAGCCAGGCTGCCAGTAGAACACACACACAGACACACACACACACACACACACACACACACAGACACACACACAGACACACACACAAACAGACACACACACAGACACACACACACACACACACACACATACACACACACACACCGCTCATCCCAGAGATGGCTTATTGATGCAATTACATGGTTCAAAGCCAGTGGCACCTGACAGGGGAAGAAAAAGACAAAACCAGAAAGGGAGGGATGGCCCCAGCACTACTCCCTTGGGCCGGCTGTACAAGTGCCAAATGCCTTTTCCTTGTGAACCACAGAGGCAGGTGCGGGCCGGCAAGCAGACAGGACCACAGCCCTGGCAACAGGAGGAAGTGGTAGTTGAGGTTTCCCGATAGATCTCCTGATCCTCTCTGGACCTCAGGACCTCTCCTAGGCTCCCCAGTGCTTTCCCTCTCTGGTCTCTGCTTGGCCTGCTCAAGAGGGACAGACAGACAGAAGTTAAAAGAGCAAGATTAGTTTCCTTTCACCCCTAACCCATCTCCTCATCCCTGTCCAGGGGCAGGGAGTACAAAGGTGGACACACAGGGAATCAAGAGCTCCAGGCTGCTGCCATTGGATCAGTGGGAAACTGGGCTGTTTGCATTTCCAAGTGCTGAATGGCCGGCCACTGTGATGTCCATGTTGATAATTCCTGATGCTTTGTATTCCAGCAAATGTTTAATCCCTCACTGATCAATAATCCTCACTCGGCTGTTCTTTTTTCCCTTTTTTAAAGAACCAAATCCCTTTTTACTCTTCAAATCCTTGAATAAAATTAGGCTGCTTTAGCCCTGGATGCGTTATTCCTCAAAGAAGCTGTGTGGTTATAACCTCGGTTGGGGTATTTTTAAAGGGACTGCCTAGACACACTTGTTCTTGGTGTCACCTAACTTGTCTCTGCAATTGCTGTGTGTTATAAGCTGGTCTCCTCAGACACTGCTTTCAACACAGATCTACTTTTTTTTTCGCTCAAAAGAAGAAAATAATTCAAAGTGAAGTTATTTGCCCTAACTAAACCAGTGAGTCTAATCTTTGCATTCCTGGCTTACACTTAAGTCCTTCTGTACAACTTGATTTCTACCTTCCATCTATAATTTCTTTCCAAAACCATATTGAAAAGAAAACAGCTCCATTCCTAGGCCATCTTAAGAAGCTGTACTTCTTTCTTAGAGGCACGGCTGAATGTTTTGGAAAATGCACATGACACATGGAAAGAGACAACGGCTCTGTGCTCACAGGGGATGGGCTGGCAGGGGGGTCTCACAATCCACTCCAGGTCCACCAAAGTTCCACAAACAACGGCAACAGAAAGAAACTGCCTTTCATCTGTAGCAGCAACCAAAGCAGCAACTTTCACCAAAGCTAACCCAAGCCAGGAGTACATCCCACACACACCAACCACTTCCACAGTTAGCCCATAAGAGCCCAAGCAGCTCACCACAATATGTATTAGAAAAACACATAATTTGTGGTGGAGAAAGAAGAGTCTCTCATACAAAAAAGAAAAAAAGGGGGGGGGGAAGCTCTTTCAAATGCAATTAACCAAAAGACATATTTCCCCTGTGTTTGTAAAGATCACTCTATGAGAAGCATAGTTTTTGTGTGAGAGGAGGGGGGGGTGGAGAGAAATGGGTTATCCCCACTAGTTAAGAAAGACAATTAAATTACTGGAGATTACCTTCATCATTAAGGAGAATGGGCTTTATTCATATTTACAGACCTAAGCAGACTTCAGTTTCCAGGTCACAAATGAATCTCTTCTCGTCTCAGATGCACATGTGGACACTGACATGGGCTGCTGTTGAGTTGATTGGATAATAATCTTATTCTCAAGCTCCTGCTGGAAAGAAGAGCTCCAGAGGAGGGCAGCAGGGGGAGGGGGAGATGGGTGAGGGAGGGAGGGAGGGAGGGAAGCGAGGAAGGAAGGAAGGAAGGGATAAAAAGAAGAATCCAATCATGTATTCTTCCTGGTTGGAATAAAAACGTAACCCCAGTATCCTGGAAGGGTTTCAAACACAGGCGAACAGTGTGCAGGAGGGTGTGTTAACAGCATGCCTTACCGGTGTGGCCTGCCTGAGACACTCTTAATGAATATTACTTCCTTCCCATTGGCTGTTCCCGCTAGAAACCCAGACCCATCCCTCCTTTCAGAAGTCAGTAATTCAGCTCCAGCCAAAGTCCAGAAAACATGCTCACGCAGGGACAAGGCTCCACCACCGATCCATAACCTTTGTGTCCTACAGTCAACCTGACCAACAGTACATAGGAGTGAATTTTTTCTGCCTTGGGTTGTGTTCCCAGCTTTGTGTCTGTTCTAAACTGAAGGTCCATCAAAGAAAAGAAAAATAGACAGCTTTCTTTAGAGAGAACATGCTGTCCTAAATGCTGGGGAGAAAGAACTTTCTCAATCAGGCTTCCAAAACCAGATCTGAAACGTTGTCTATATCTTAAAATCCATCCAGGTGATTTTTTTTTTAAAAACTCTGTGCCAAAATAAAGTAAAATCCCCAATTAATATATGTCCTTTTGTGGACTGAAGCTTCATCTCCCTCTGAAATGTCACATACCAATGCACCCTTTGAAGAGCTGTTCAGAATCACTTGGAGCAGCAATATCTAAGCAGTACACAAATATGCATTCAGGTGACAGGATGACTAAGTTTTCTTTTCCAAACAATGCTCTTCTCCCTAACTTCTCCTGTCTGCTTACTGACAGGAGACCTGATGTTCTCAACATTTTAAAGCAGATTAATTTTTGAGAATCTGAGCAGATATAATTCTTGCTCATAAGAAAAAAAAAGCAACAAAAAATTGAAGGTGGGACAGAAGAAATGGAGAAAAACATTTTATTTTAAAAAATAGTAATAATAAAATATTTTGTGGCCTATTCAGTATTTCCCATATATAATTTATTAAAATTAGATCAAATTACGAATATTAAGTGCTCATTTGAACTAAAGTGCTTCCTCTTTCATACATACACGCACACACAAACAATTTGTGTTGTATCAGTTTCAGAAGGCAACAGAAACTCTAAGGATACAAAGAAATATGCTGTCCCCAGCCTCTAATACAAAGCATGCTGGGCAGCCCTGAGCTCCTGGATTACTGAAAGGTGTTTCTGTGCACATAATAGCAAGGCCTCCACCTCTCCCTCCCTGCCTGTAACTCATTGCACAGCTGCAGGAAGCTGTGGCTCTAGTCCCCTTATCTAAGGTCCTTGGTCCTTGTTCCATAAACTATTTTCCTTACCACTATTAAATAAATGAGATGTCCTTCCTGTAATTCTAGGTTTCTGTGTTTAGAATGGAGGTGATTTTGTTTATAATGCTTTGCTGAAGAGGGAAGAATAAAACTGAGCTCTCGCTCCAAGAGTGTTTATTTATGCTATTATAAGAGCAAACTAACTTTTCAGCACTTAGATAAAAAATCAGTTTGCAAAGGCTAAACAACTTTCCTGTCCCTACACCAAGAGTGGGGGTAAAATAAAAATATTCATTTGACCTAAGACGATCACATGAGAGTTGTAAGAGTCTTCCCCCCACTCTTGAGAAAAGAGGGTAAAACCTGGGCCATAACCAGTGCCTGAGTCTGCCATGACCTCATCTAGGGGCCTTCAGCCTATGTCTGTGTGGGGTGTGTGTGTGTGTGTGTGTGTGTGTGTGTGCTTCAGCCTGTCTGTGTGGTGTGTGTGTGTGTGTGTGTACACCAATGCAGACAAAGTCCCTATGTGCGGCCGATGGCCTGGTGTACTAGGGTGGCATGGTTCCTCAATAAGTGTAAATTACATCCACGTCTCCAGATTTGTTTCCATGAACTATACTAGAAAAATGCATCTTAACCAAAGAAAGATATATATTATCACAGATACAAGATCATATATAGTATGTGATATATCATTGTATGATTCAATTCATACAGAGCTGTAGGCATAAAAATAACTTAAGTGGATATTGTTCAAAGTGGTAGTCATTCTGGAAGGTAGCAGCTTGGAGAGACCTTAACTTATGAGGCACTTTTTGGAGTGCTGGAAGCGTTCCATTTCCTGATGGGAGTGGTGTACGTATAGGGGGACTCATGTGTATATTTGCCATTGGATTTTATACTTTCTAGTATGTGAGTCATTCCTCACCAAAAAGAAAAAAAGAATCTACCAAGTAAGTTCAGTGATCATTGATGACTTCTTTAAAATACATTATTTTTGCCAACTTCAAAAAAAAATCTGTGAGAAAAAAACGGATTCTTTGCTCTGTTCATTATGAGAACAAAATCAAATGTGAATAATTTAGTGACGGGTTGAGGTTTGACATCTCAAAGCGTTTGGGGCCTGAATTTTTCAGAAGCTCTTGGTTTCACGGTTCACGTTGGCACTCCAGGGCTTCACATCATCAGAATTCAGATATCTGCACTTGGCAATTTTATATGTGGACATCTACACGTCACATTCTAACAGCACATCAAAACTCATTACATCCAGAAGCAAGTTTGTTATCTCAAAATAGGCACCTTCTTAACCACCTGCCCCCACCAAATTCCTTCACCTTGTTCTATTTTTGTGTCAGAGAGTTTCTCCTTTTCTCATTACCCACTTGGAAATTTGTCTTTGAGTAACTCAGCTGTGCTTTCATACTGACTTTCCACATCTCTCACATCCTACTCTTGGCCACCACTCCTATGAGCGTATTAGCAATGAACGCCTAATTAGTATTATGGTTCCTGTCTCTGCCTCCACAACACCACCGAGGAAATCTTCCCTCTGTGCTCCTGACAGTCCTCTGCTGCTGCAGCACAAAACCCGTCCTCAATGTGACATTCAAGGTCTCCTCTAGCCTCCTCTCCCCACGCCTCCACCGCAACCCTACTGTCCCACTGCACCTCACCAGCACAGGAAGGGACCGGGCATATTCCTCCCCCACCACCCCTGCTCGTGCCTCGAATCCTTCCTTTCTATGACATCCAAATATTGCATACCTCATAAAGACAAAACATTCACTGTCTCCCTGAGATGATTTCTGTGAAATGGCTTTCCCCATTGAAGTGCCTGTGTGGTTCTATCAGTGGTCAGGCAGGTAATTCTCACCTATGCCAATGTCTCCCAGTGTTCGCTGCCCCTTTTATATTGTGGTTTTGTTATCAGTGGTGGCACACATCAGTTTATAAATACAATGCACCTTGATCATGCCACCCCTTCATCATTCTCTCCCAACTCTCCCAAAACCAGCCCTGTTCTCAATTCTTGGTTTCACAGGATACATGTTAAGTATTATGGTTGCCTTCCTCTCTTCGTTCATCCACCCTCCCTCCCCTTGACCTACTCATACCTTTAAAGTGCCAGTTTCCTGGTATTCATTTCATTGGACTATGAGTTTGTTTTCCTGGGGAATTTTACCATCCGAATTCTCCCCTGCAAATACCATACTTCAGTTAATACATCTGTGTACACTTGCATACAAACTGTGTCTGTTTAATTGTACACTTACGAATTAGTTTCTCATTTCCATGTGTGTAAGGCCTTGTCTTCACAAAGTAAAATAAGAAAATTTCCAAGTTGAAAATTATATTAAGTGAAGTAAGCCAAGCCCAAAGAAACATAGGTCCCATGGTTCCCCTTATTTGCAATATCTAGTATATGTCTGAGTCAAGCAGAAAAAGTCAGATGAGGTAATGTTTGGGAAATAAACCCTAAGATATGTATTCAAATGTTTTCTTTCATGCGATGGTTTCTAACGCATTTATAAGATTATTTCTTTGTTGCTTTGTATGTCCCTCCCCCATTTTATAACCCCTACTTTCACTGTATTTGATGTCGGTATAATTTGTGGAGGGGAAAGGGAAAAACAAGTCATTTAAACGAGGATACAGGTGGACCCATTGCGACAATGAGAAGTACAAGTTGTCATGTCGAAAACGAACTTTACAACTTCGGTGGGGAGGGGGAGGGGAGGATTGGGGGAAGGGGGGATGTGAAGGGATGGGAAGGGGAAACAAAGGAGGAGGCTACAATGCTTGATGATAAATGTACCCATTATCTTGCCCATGTAATTGTAACCCCTCTGTACAGTATTTTCACAATAAAAAAATATAAAAAAAATTTCCAAGTTGATGAACTCCAAAGCCAAGTGTTATTTTTTCTCTATGACTCAAGTGTCTCAATGAAGATCTGCTCAGAAGTCGAACTCACAAATTACTAAGTTAGAAACATCAGCAGGGAATCTGTGTTATGTTTGCATTGCATTTAAAATGTCCTTACTAGGATATATATCAACAATAGAATGATGATCTTTTATGTTTGCACAGGCTTTTATGCCCCACCTAAAGTATCTCCTGATTCCCCAACCTTTCAAGTGAAGACAACAGCTTTTATTGGGGTGATTTTTTTGGGGGGGTCCAGTCATGGGGCCTGAACTCTGGGCCTGGGTGCTGTCCCTCAGCCCTTCAGCTCAAGGCTAGCACTCTATCACTTGAGCCACAGAGCCACTTCCGGCTTTTTTCTTTTTGCTTATGTGTTGCTGAGGAATCGAACCCAGGGCCTCAGGCATGCAAGGCAAGCGCTCTACCACTGAGCCACCTTCCCAGTCCTGGGGCCATTTAACAGAGCAAAGCCACATTCTGGAGACAGATAGTCCAATTTCCTTTGGAACAAAGAGACGAAGTTCTCCAACTCTGGCAGACCTGAAGTCAATGCCAGTTCACGTGATTACCTGATGCTGAATTACTTAACTTCTTGTGTAAAAAGATAGGGCTGCAGAGGTGCCCACCTCCTATGTGTTGTGAAGATGATTTGAGGAAATGCCAGGCATCAGGTGCTATGCAGAGAAGAAAGTCATCAGGGGCAGAACTCCCATGCTGCACCCAGAACCTCCCCCTACACCTCGCCCCCACTACACCCCCCACGGCTCCCACCGCACCCTTCCATCCCCACCGTGTGGGCCTCCCCACTCCCGGCTGGCCAGTCACCCCCTGACCTGGGCCGCCCTCCCGCTGGACCAGACACCCCTCCACCACTAATGGGATCCTGGCTGCACAAGGCCTCTGTCGGCTCTGCAGGCCGGGGAGACAGCGCCCTCAAGTGGCCACCTGCGGAGCAGCACCTGCTGCCCTGTCCAGGGGGGCAGGCGGGCCCAGAGCCTGGCCAGGCAGCTCCCCCACCAGGCACAGGGCCCCACCCAGCCTCCCTGCTGTGCCAGGTGCCCTCCTCACCAGTCTCTCTGAGATGAGGGTGAAGTTGGTCCAGACTGCCTCCAACTGAGAGCCTCCAACCTCTGCCTCCAGGACCGCGGGGACCACGGAGTGGTGGGCGTTGGGTGCAGTCAGGGTGGGAGCCAAGGCCAGGCTGGGCCTGCCAACCCTCAGCCCGGCTGGCCCCACTGATCCCCCTGACCCAGCGACCCTACGACCCTGGCCCCGCGCAGAGCAGCAGGTGACCCACAAGCTCTGTGCTCTGCTCCCTGAAGAGCCACGGAAGAGCGGCCCGGAGCATAAGGCAACATTCACACCCAGCACCTAGGACAATGGAATGACTCACACTAACACCACACACACAATCACACACACCACACACGGTCACACTCCACACACCACACACACCACACACGCTCATTCAATCACACCACACACACCACACGCTCACAGTCAATTACACCACACACACGCTCACTCACACACCATACACCACTCACACCACACACCACACATGCTAACACTCAATCACACCACCCATTTTACTCACACCACATATGTTCACACTCACAATCACACTACACACGCTCACTCAAATCACACCACCCACACACCACACATGCTCATACACCACACACCACACACCATACATGCTCACTCACATACACCACACACGATCACACCACACCACACCTACAGCACTCACACCACACTCAGTCATACCAAACTCACACCACACAGTCATACCACACTACTCACACTCACACTCACCACACACCAAAAGTACCACACACTACATGCTCACTCACTTAATCACACCACACACACCACACTCACACTCAATCACACACACCACACATGCTTGCTCACAATCACACCACTCACACCACATACACCACACTCACACCACATGCTCACACTCATACCACACCACACACACACCACACATGCTCAGTCACTCAATCATACCACACACACCACACACACACTCAATCACATCACACACACACCACTCACGCTCACACATACCACCCATCACCCACACTCACACTCGCACACTCACCACACACCACACACACACACACACAACCCCCCGGTCTGTCACCTTGAGCTGAAGAGCGCAGAGACAGCACCCAAGCCCAGAGTTCAAGCCCCACAACTGACCCCTCCAAAAAAATATCTTGAACTGAACATAGCATATATGTATATATGTGAAATAACATGGCAAAATTCCTTTGTGTAATACACACTTAAAAAATGAATGATAGGAAAGTAATATAGGCTCTTCTGGGTGATCAGGTACTAGCAGGAGGGAAGAGGGACAAGGAGAGGGCAAATTAAGTACTTTACACATGTATGAAAATAGAATAAAACTTATTTTCAACGATTTGTATGCATGTATGGAAATGTCTGAGAGCTAATATAGTAGAAGCCAGGCACTGGTGGCTCACGCCTGTAATCCTAGCTACTCAAGAGGCTGAGATCTGAGGATCGAGATTCAAAGCCAGCCTGGGCAAGGGAAGTCCCTGACACTCTATCACCAATTAACTACCAGAAAACTGGAAGTGGTGCTGTGGCTCAAGTGGTAGAGCTCTAGCGTTAAGCTGAAGAGCTCAGGGATGGTGCACAGACCCAGAGTTCAAGTCCCACAACTGACAAAAAATAAATAAATAAAGAAAAAAAAGACAGTATATATGGCTTTAAATCTAATATATTAAACTTTATTCTTAGGAGTAAATAACCAAGCATTTCTCAGTTTTCTGAGGTCTCATTAGCAGTATAATAATTTCAGTAGTTCATCTAGACATAAAAAGTCAAAGTTTATTCCATAAATAAGAACACAATTTAATCCAAAATTACTAAGAGTCTTAAATGCCATCTTATTTTCCTCTACCTATGATGATATTTTTTCCTCCAAGACTGAATAAATAATACTAAACTAAGTGGGTATCCAATGACTCACCTGTACACTTGAAAATTTCACTTTTGGATTGTTATCTATCTCCCATAAGCCTTCATTGAAGCCTTTTTATTTATTTGGTTTGCCATACTTTTCCTTATTTTCTGAGTAAGGAAATATATCCTTTGGTCCTAAAAAAGCACTAAAACAGAAGAAGATAATAAGTGCAATGCAACCTCAAATAAATATATACATAGTGCATTACTAAAATAACACTATTATATGATGCATTTCATAAAATACAAATTAAAGGGAAGACAAGGATATTAAGTCTGATGAATTCATTTCAATGAACACAATCTTACCAACACATGAGAAGGCTCTAAGTACTGGCAGAACAAATGTTGGAAAAGTCTTTTTGGGGGGAGTATGTATACAGATATTTGGGCTTGAAGTCAGAGCCTCCCACTATTGCTTAGCTTTTTTACTTAAGGCTACAGTCACTCTACTACAGCCATAGTTCCACTTCCAGCTTGGAACACAAGAGAGCCACACAGACTTTTCTTCCAGGCTGTCTTAGAAATTTGATCCTCATATCTCAGGCTGAATAGCTAGGAGTATAGGTGTGAAACACCAGCCACCTGGCTTCTAAAATATTTTTAGGTTCCATTTCTTTGCAGAACAATAAATGTTTTCTGTTTAGAGGTAGGGATAAAGTAGGCTATATTTTATTCCAAATACTACTGTTTTTTTTTTCGTTTACAGTACTAAGGATTGCATCCAGGTCTCACAGAAACAAGTCAAGCACTAAACCACAGAACTACATGTCAATCTGATATACTTTATTAATTCAGTAATGAGTTCCTAGATCCATAACACCAACTCATTTACATGAACTTTTTTTTTGGTACAGATCCTGGGCCTTGAACTCAGAGCCTGGGCACTGTCCCTGAACTTTTGTGCCCAATGCTACAGCTTTAGACCACTTGAGGCATAGCTCCACTGTTTACTGAAAATGGGATTCTCGTGAACTTTTCTGCCCAGACTGGCTAAGAACCTCAATTCTCAGATCTCAGCCTCATGTGGCTATTAGAGGCAGGAATCACCAGCACCTGGTCTCATTCAGTTTAATTGAACAGGCTTTTCAGGCCCAGAGTTCAAGCCCCACGAACGACAAAAAAAAAAAAAAAAAAAAAAAAAAAAACTTCTCCCCCAAACTGGACAAAGCCAGGCTGGGGAGAAAAAAAATCACCAAGTCTGAATAACCAGCAGAGATGATCTGGAAGCATGGTTCAAGTGGTAGAGAACCAGCCAAGCAAACGAACCAGGCTCAATGCCTCAAAGCTCAAGCTCAAACTCTAGTACTGTGAAAAAACAGAAAGTACCTAATTTAAACATCATTATATACTTCTAATTAAATATGAACACATTTTCATGTCAGTAATTATTTAATACATTTTGCTAAATGGACCTATCAATCTATTGTTTGAGCACTTTTTCTGTGTCAATAGTGAGGGCTTGAACTCAAGGCAAGGCTTCATACTCTTGCTGTCTTTTTTCTGCTCACAGCTGGTGTTCCATCACTTGAGTCACACACTCCAATCTGCTTTTCTGATGGTTAATTGGGATTCCCAAGCACTTTTCTTTGGGCTTCAAACCAAGATACTCAGATCTCAGTTCTCCTAAGTAGCCAGGAGGCTGCAATATTTTAAAAGTCTGGGACCAGTGGCTCATGCCTGTAATCTAGCTACTCAGGAGGCTCAGTCTGATGTTGATTTGAAGCCAGCCAGGGAGAAAAGTCCAAGGGACTCTCCGATTAACGAGAAAAATCCTGGAAGTGCAGATGTAGCTCAAGTAGTAGCACACACCAGGCCACTGAAAAAGCCAAGCAAGAGTATAAGACCTTGAATTCAATATTCAGCATCAGCACACACAAAAAAATAAAATAAATATTGTAACAGTAAATATACTGCTCAATGTTTGATCTTCACAATCAATTCGAAGTATAGGTGGGGTAAAGAATATGCTCAAGACTGATAAGTCAAAAACAAAGCTGATGAACAAAATAACTCTCCATGGGGATACAATCCCCTAAGATTCCTGAATAGTACATAAATTAGCCTAGAGACCGCACCGCTAGTTACCAAGGAACACCTTATGGTGGCTGTGGCTATGGTTTTCTCTTAGAAATGTTCCATTTTCAAATGGCCTACAAAAAGTGTTTTATATGCAAAATGGAAATAGGACATAATCTAATTACATTTTCATAACAAATACAAAAAAATTGTGAAGCCAAGAACCCATGGATCACACCTGTAATTTAGCTATTCAGGAGGCTGAGATCTGAGGTTCATGGTTAGAACCCAGCTCAAGCAGAAAAGGCCATGAAACACTTATCTACAATTAACTATCAAAAAGGCAGAAGTGAAACTGTGGCTCAAGTATAAGAGCACCAGCCTTGCACCAAAAACAAAAACACTAAAGGAAAATGCCTAGGCCCTGAGTTCAAGTACTGGTACCAGCTCGAGAAAGAGATTAAAGGGAGGAAAGAAGGGAGGAAAGGGAAGAAGGAAAGAAGAGAGGGGAGGGAGAGAGGAAAGGGAGAGAGAAAGGAAGGAATGAAGGAAGGAAAATTGTGAAAGTTCAGAGGAAAAAAAATCAGAACACAACAGGTTTAGAAATTCTAAAATATAAAAATATTATTCTTTCTCTTTAGAACTTTCCTTTTATTATTTGCTTTTTAAAAGCAATGAGAAAATTAAGCAGTAAATTCCAAATCTAACAGTAAACTTATGTGGATTGAAGTTCTTTTGCAAATATATAGAAAAGCAGTTATGTATCTGATTTTACCTTTTTACTAAACAGTATGGATGCCCATAAGAAAGCCCATACAAAGTCACCACAAACTTAGAACGTTTTTTTTTTTGGGGGGGGGGCTCCAGTCATAGGGCCTGAACTCTGAGCCTGGGCGCTGCACTTGAGCCATAGCGCCACTTCCGGCTTTTTTCTTTTTGCTTATGTGGTACTAGGGAATCGAACCTAGGGCCTCAGGCATGCAAGGCAAGCACTCTATCACTGAGCCATCTTCCCAGCCCAAACTTAGAACTTTTAAGTCAAACCAAAGGGGCCATAATCAAAATATGAAGGCCTATCAGACACAAGGACATCAAGATCAAGTCATTTATATTTATTAAGTAGTATTTTCTAAACAAAACGTTTCATTTTCAACTTATCAACTCTAACTTGCTGCTTCATTTACCTATTATAAAATCACAAAATATGAAACAAATCTTAAAAAGGATGTTTACTAAAATTTTATAACAAGTCAGGCAGGAGTGATTCATACCTGTAATCCTAACATGTTGGGAAGGTAAGAGCTGAGGATCATGAGACTTTTAACTGCCAAAAATTCCAAAGTGGAACTACAGCTCAAACGGTAAAGTACAAGCCATGAGCAAAAAGAGAGAGAGAGAGAGAGAGAGAGAGAGAGAGAGAGAGAGAGAGAGAGAGAGAGAGAGAGAGAGAGAGAGAGAGAGAGAGAAATCAGAGACAGTGCCCAAGCCCTGAGTGAAGGCCCAGGCTTGGCTCAATAAATAAATAGATGCTATGACAGTAAAAGGTAGAATGATGGGGAAAGACGACCAGCAGAAGGAGAAAGGACAAGCTGGGTGCCAGTGGCTATGCCTGTAATCCTAGATACTCAGGAGGCTGAGATCTGAGGATTACAGTTCAAAGCCAGCCCAGGCCAGAAAGTCTATTGAGACTCTAATCTCCAATAAATCAGCAAAAAATTGGAGTAACATGGTGGGTCCAGTGGCAGATCACTAGCCTTGAGTTGAAGAGCTAAGGGACAGAGCCCAGGCCCAGAGTTCAAGTCCCACAACTAACCCTCTCCCAAAAAAAATGAACATAATTTCAACAATGTATATTATATGCATGTATGAAAATACAACTATGAAATCTCTGTAAATTTACAGTAATTAAAAATTATATGCATATGTGTACACCGTTATATGTTATAGACCACGATAGACAATTTGCTCCAGGAAAGTTAGAATGAACTTGTGACTTTAAATGAGCATCATTATTCCACAATACTGTGAAATTTGGGAAATTATGTAATCACTTAATCACAATTAAAAAAAAAAGAACCTCGGGGAAGGTAGGGAGATAAGGGATGCTAGCGGGAAAACAATGGAGGGTGTAGCAATGCTCAATAGGAAGTGTACTTGCTCCCTTGCTCATGTAACTGTAACCCTCTGTATAGTATCTTCACAATAAAAAATTAAAAAAAAATTATATGCATACTATACACTACATATACTATATAGTATTTTTTAAGTTTCTAAAGTTGAACATTAATAAGAGATAAAAGCAGCAAAGTATGACTAAATTTTCAAGAGTATGGAGAGTTCGAAGACATTCTCTCAATTAGCAAAACTACTTAGCAAAATTCAAACTGAGCTGATCTAAACTTAGTAACACTACAATAACAGCCTTACAAAAAAAATATGCAATGTTACTATTAATTTATAAATCCCAGCAAGTATTGCTCCCAAAACAAGCCTTTCAAAGCCATACAATTCTTACTGGCATTTTATTCAACACATACTTAGCATTAGTCTAAGTAATTATTTATGAAAGCACCTTAGCTGTGTCCTAAAGTTCTAAGATAGATGAAATCCCTATTTTACAAATTCAGAAGGACACAAATGTAAGGAATTTGCTGAAAGTCACATAAAATAGGCAAATGTGACTGCTGTAATCGACTTGTATTAAATCCTGTGTCAAGTGTTACAAAGCAAATTCATCATCAACCCATGACTTTACTCTCCAAGCTTTTGGGAGGTACTGACTTTGCAAATGTAAATGGTATACTTAAAAGAACAATGATAATAGCTGGGCACCAGTGGCTCCTGCCTATAATCCTGGTTACTAAGTAAGCTGAGAGGATGAGAGCTGAGGATCACAATTTGAAGCCAGACCAGCAGGCAAGTCTATAAAACTCTGACCTCCAGAAATGAATCTGTGGCTCAACTGGTAGAGTGCTAACCTTGAATAGAACACCCCGGCCCTCAGTTCAAGCTCTAGGACTAGCAAAAAAAAAAACAAAACAAAACACTGAAGATCAAAAACATTAAAGTATACTTTGAAATAAAAATGCCCCTAAATTTTTATGAAACAGGTAGTTTTATTTTTTTTTCGGGGAGGGGGGAGGTCGTGGGGCTTGAACTCAAGGCTTGGGCGCTGTCCCTCAGCTCTTCAACTCAAGGCTAGAGCTCTACCACTTAAGCTACAGTGCCACTTCCAGTTTTTTGGTGGTTTATTGGAGATAAGATTTTCACAGACTTGGGGCTGGGAAGGTGGCTCAGTGGTAGAGCACTTGCCTTGCAATGCATGAGGCAATGTGTTTGATTCCTGAGCACCACATAAGCAAAAAGAAAAAAAGCCAGAAGTAGCGATGTGGCACTAGCCTTGAGCTGAAGAGCTGAGGAACAGCGCCCAAGCCCAGAGTTCAGGCCCCACTACCTGACCCCCCTCCCCCCCAAAAAAAAGATTTTCACGGATTTGCCTGCCTGGGCTGGCTTTGAACCACGATTCTCAGATCTCAGCCTCCTGAGTAGCTAGGATTACAGGTGTGAGCCACCGGCACCCAGCTTAAAGCAGGTTTTTTAAAATTATTATTATTGTAAAGGTACTATACAGAGTGTTACAGTTACATGAGTGAGGTATTGAGTACACTTCCTCTTGAACATTGTTACCCCCTCCATTGTTTTCCCCCTACCATCCTCCCCTCCCTCCCTTACCCAAGGTTCTTTTTTTTTAAATTTTGATTAAGTGATTAAATAATTTCTGGAATTTCACAGTATTGTGGAATAATGATGTTCATTTAAAGTCACAAGTTCATTCTAACTTTCCTGGAGCAAATTGTCTATCACAGTCTGTAACATATAACGGTGTTCATATGTTATATACCATATATGTGATCAGCAGCATGGGGATATTTAGTAGTGGTTCAACCAGATGAGTGGGAGTTCTTTGTTTCTTAAGCCCTGCTAGTTTTGTCATATCGCCTAACGTTTTGGATTTAGCATCCGCTTATCAGGGAGACCATGTACCATTTGTCTCTTCTTTCTTGGCTTACCTCGCTCAACATGATTCCTTCTAGCTCCATCCATTTCCCTGCAAATGCCATTATTTTGTCATTTCTAATGGCTGCATAATATTCCATTGTGTATAGATACCAGAATTTTTGGATCCATTCATCTGTGGTGGGGCATCTAGGTTGTTTCCATATCCTAGCTATTAAAGCAGGTATTTTTAAATTTGAATATATCTTAATTTCCTTTATTTTGGTCAGTCATGGGCCTGAACTCTGGGCCTGGGCGTTGTCCCTCAGCTCTTCAGTTCAAGGGTAGCGTTCTACCGTTTGAACCACAGTGCCACTTCCAGCTTTTTTTGCTTATGTGGTGCTTAAGTGGTGCTGAGGAACCCAGGGCCTCGTGCAGGCAAGGACTCTACCACTGAGCTACCTTCCCAGGCATTAATTTCTTGATTATTAATAGCCTCATTTTCCCCCTTAACCATCTTAATACCTAATTAACCAAGTAATACCTAATAAGTTTAGGTACCCAGTGTAATGCTGTGATTTAAATACAGACTTTGGGCTACATATGCTTCCAAGTGGTAACACTGCTCAGCAAGTTCAAGACCCTAGGTTAAATCTTCAGCATTGAAAATAAAAGTTCTCCATTTTTTAATGTTGGGGAAAGAATAGTCACTTTTAAATTTAAAATAGTAACCTAATGCTGGAGGTTTTAGCTCACTGAAGGAGCACTTGCCTTGTATGAACTAGGATCTCATTGGATCTCCAAGACTGTTAAAAAAAAAAAGAAGTAACAATGGTCTACACAAGTGCCCTATAAAACTGTAAGAATGTGTATATATATACATACGCGTATATAAATATTTTACAAAATTTCTTAAAATCAGAGAAATCAGAAGTAATTTTTTTTTTGGGGGGGAGGTCTGGTCATGGGGCCTGAACTCTGAGCCACCTTCCCAGCCCCACCACTCAGAAAGAATTTTTTAAAGTTACAAAAATAAAAAATTGGAGACTGGGAACGTAGCTTAGTGGTAGAGTGCGTGCCTAGCATGCCATGATGCCTTAGGTTTGATTCCTCAGTACCACATAAACAAAAAAGCAAGAATTAGCGCTGTGGCTCTAGTGACTGTAGGGTGCTAGTCTTAAACAAAAAAGCTAAGGGACAGTGCCCAGGCCCTGAGTTCAAGCCCCAAACTGCCTCCCTTCCCCTCCAAAGAAAATTCAACTAATGCCAGCTACATTTAATACAGTATTTGTAAATTTGGTATGGCTCAGGATCATCCCCAAGGCTTGTTAGATTGTTGAACTCCATAGCACACAGACTGACTCAGAAAGTCTTGGATAAGCCCTAAGAAATGTTTCTTTAGGGGCTGGGAAGGTGGCTTAGTGGTAGAGCGTTTGCCTTGCATGCATGAGGCCCTAGGTTCAACTCCTCAGCACCACATAATCAAAAAGAAAAAAACCGAAGTGGCACTGTGGCTCAAGTGGTAGAGTGCTAGCCTTGAGCTGAAGAGCTGAGGGAGAGCACCCAGGCCCAGAGTTCAGGCGCCCCCCACAAAAAAGATGCATTGTACTTACAAATTTATCAATTTCTTGAATTGAAATCCCTTTGTACAACTAAAGACAATTTTTTTAAGTTTCAAAAAAATAATAATTTGTGGTATTTTATAATACCACTAACATGAAATGGCCAGAAATGGTGATTCAACCGTGTAGATTAGTGGTTGTTTAGAACTGAAGAGAATGGAATGATCATGAATACAAGAAACTGCTAAAATCTAATGAAATTCCTATTAAAATCAACTTAGTGGTATACATTTTGTGTATATTATCACAGCAAAATATAACTGTTGAAAAAATTATGTGAGAGCTAGGATAATGGTACAGGATTATAATCCTAGTTACTGGAGGGGCAGGTAGGACTGTAGTCCAAGACTAGCCTGAGGCAAAAATACAACCCCCTTTCCAAAAACAACCAGAATTTAAAAGGGCTGAAGGATAATTGATTAGTAAGCAAGAGGCTGAGTTCAAACCTCAGTACCACACATACACATTAATAACTGAAAGCTGGTTGCTAAGAAACATTAAATCAGACATTGTCATTGTAGCCATTTCTAGGAATATAATTATAATTAGAAGAGGAATACCAAGCTTTGTTTCTCTTCATCCCAAATAAGCAAGCCTAAGCTACAGAAATTATTTTAAGTTCAAAACCAGTCAAATTATATAGTACTTAGAAGGCTACTAAATGATAGGTATATACAAATATAATCATTGGAAACCCATGAGATAGCTCCCAGAAAATCTTATGCATATAAAAGTAACAGCTCAATTTTCAGCTAATTTTTGAAAAATTAAAATTGTCTCACCAAATCAGTTTGTGCCCATATCCACTAGGGACAGTAGAACAAATCAGAATGGCTCTACTACCCATAAGCCTCTAGTACACTCAAAGGAACTGTCCAGATTTCATCTTCTCGTATTTTGTACAATATAGCCTAAGGCCTAAAGCATAATATAAAATAATCCTTATGGAAATCACTTAGTTGGGCCAGGCACTGGTGGCTCACGCCTGTAATCCTAGCTACTCAGGACGCAGAGATCTGAGGATAGAGGTTCAAAGCCAGCCCAGGCAGGAAACTCCGTGAGACTCTTATCTCCAATAAACCACTAGAAAACCGGAAGTGGCACTGTGGCTTAAGCGGTAGAATGCCAGCCTTGAGCTGAAGAGCACAGGGACAGAGTTTAGGCCCAGAGTTCAAGCCCCATATCTGACAAAAAAAGAAGAAATCACTTAGTTGGGCCAGAGGCATGACTCAATGGTAGAGCACCTGCCTACCAAGTACAGGACACTGAATTCAAATCCCAGAATGGGGGGGGGGAGAAGAAAGTCCATGTAATTTTACTGAACAGAAATATTGAATGTCCTGTAAAAACTTCCCATACAAACTTTCCACCATTCTTTTGCTTCCTTCCCTGATTAAGAAAATTAAACTTTCAATCAAAATTAAACCTACAGTGCCTTTACTATCTAAAAGTAAAACATACATAGTGCTTCCTCAACACAAAGAGGTAGCTTGAAAATTTATTCTAAAGTTCAAACATAATTTTAAAGTTTTGTATTTCTTTCCTATTCCTCTTTAAATTAATTTCTACTTTTTCATTTTATGCACAATCCTGAAACTTCTAATTTGCATCGAAAAGCTAACAGGACTTACGTCTCATGAGTTCCAAAAAAGAAAATGGGTAGTTTGTAGGTAGTTTTACAGCTCCATCAGGAACTTCATCTACCTAAAAGAAACATTAAAAAAAATTACCATCATTCAGTCATATACACTTCAACACATCTGAATAAGTTGATAACACATTCAAGACAGCTGAAGATATAAAATCAGACATTTTACAGGTTCCAAATCTTATTCCCAACTCTGAAACCTAAGAAGTTCCATAAAACAAAGGTGTCTTTTTCAAATTCACTTTGTTGCAAAACCAAAGCTAATTCAGTCATTTCTTTTACGCAGTCATGTTTCTATAATTTCTCTACAGAAAGTTATGTGCCATGCTAGCAGTAGCAAAACACATGGAATATGTACCACCATTAACTTCCTCAAATCCCCAAATTCTCAATTCTTAAACTTATCTTAATCCAAGTATTTCACATAAAGAATGTCAAAATCTACATGAAGAAATGCTCAACCTCTGTAGCCATAGAAGAAATGCAAATCAAAGCAACATTGAAATACCACGTCACCCCATTTAGAATGGCTATAATCAAGACCTCTAATACCAACAGATGCTGGAGGGGATGTGGACAGAAGAGAATCCTACTCCATAGTTGGTGGGAGTGTAAACTTGTTCAACCACTTTGGAAAGTACTATGGAGATTCCTCAAAAGACTCCACGAAGAGCTCCACTACGACCCAGCAATCCCACTTTTGGGCATTTACTCAAATGATCACAAACAAGACCATGCTACCAGCCCAACTATGTTTATTACAGCATTATTTACCATAGGTAATATATGGAACCAACGAGATGCCCCTCAGTAGATGAATGGATCAAAAAAATGTGTTATATATAAAATGGAATTCTATGCTTCTATCAGAAAGAATGACACTGCCCCATTTGTTAGGAAATGGAAAGACTTGGAAAAAAATTATATTAGGGGCTGGGAAGGTGGCTCAGGGGTAGAGCGCTTGCCTTGTATGCATGAGGCCCTGGGTTTGATTCCTCAGTACCACATAAGAAAAAAGCTGGAAGTGGCGCTGTGGCTCAAGTGGTAGAGCGATAGCCTTAAGCTGAAGAGCTGAGGGACAGCG
>NW_027203560.1:1887500-2039150 GCF_024711535.1 Dipodomys merriami | reverse complement strand
CTCCCACCCGCTCTTTGGAAAAGGACACCGCAGAGGCAATCCAGTCAGTAAATTGTAACAGCCCACAGCATCATCGGTTTAGCTATCACAGGGATTGCTATTAGCACTGTTGCTAACAGCAGGAAGATCAGCTGCATCTTCAAGAGCGGGTTCTGCTGCAGTCTCCACTGGCCTGGTCAGTCTCGTTGGCACCCAGTGAGGTACTTCTTGACTCTGTGGAAAAACACAAACAGCTCCCCTGGATCTCGTTATTACCGGATCCGGTCCATACCATTTATTATTAATAACATCCTTCCACATAACCATGTCTTTAGTATCCATGGAGTCTCTTGTCTTATGCCGATCTGCGGCAGACTGATCGTTGTCATTTAGAATTAAAAAATTAAGGGTAAAGAGCACAAGAGAAAGTCTTTCCCTGGGGGACGCGGACTCAGCAACTCCCCCTTTTTGTTTTTGAAGCATTTCTTTTATGCTTCTATTAGCTCTTTCCACTATACCTTGTCCTTGAGGATTGTAGGGCAATCCGGTGGTGTGGGCAACCTGCATTTGTGCGCAAAAGGCGAGAAAACCATGGGAAGTATAAGCAGGGCCATTATCCGTCTTAAGTCTAAGGGGCTTTCCCCAAGCTGCCCTAGCTTCTAAGCAGTGTATTCTGACGTGAGACACCTTTTCTCCTGCCAAAGGTGTGGCATGAATGACACCAGAAAAGGTGTCCACAGACACATGTAAATATTTCAACTTACCAAATTCCGTCAGATGAGTAACATCCATTTGCCATAGGGCATTTGGTCTCAACCCCCTGGGGTTTACCCCCACATGGGGAGGATGAAGAAAGGTGACACAAGATTTACAGGCTTTAACAATATCTCTTGCCACATGCCTGGACAAATTATATCTTTTCCTAAGGGTATTAGCAGGTACATGATACAATCTATGAAAGTCTTTTGCCAATTCTACAGGATCAGCAGCGACCAGAGCCACAGCCCGAGTTGCCTGGTCCACCAAATCATTACACTTTGCCATCGGGCCCGGCAACATAGAGTGGGCACGAATATGTCCAATATAAAAAGGATGTTTTCTGTTTAAGATAAGGGATTGAATCTGTAACAAAACATTAGAAATTGTACTGGCCTGCTTAATTGAAGCAGCAGCTTCAAGAGAAGCAACGGCATTTACAACATATAATGAATCAGAAAATAAGTTAAAAGGTTGATCAAATCTTTTAAAAACTTCAAGCACAATTAAACATTCATCAGCCTGTGGGGCATTCGGCCGAAAATTAAAGACTACCGGTGTTTGTGTCCTTGAACAAAAAAGGCACCTTGTCCAGATTTTGATCCATCCGTAAAGATGGTTAGAGCATCAGCCAAGGGCTCCTTTGAAGTGACAACAGGAAAATACACTACATTTTTGTTAACTATGGCAAGCAGAGGATGCTTAGGATAATGATTATCAATTACATTTGGAAATGAGCAAACAAGAATTGCCCACATATCCATTGTGGCTGCTAAAATTTCAACTTGCTCACGGGTGTATGGAATAATTAATTTATCTGGAATTTTTGCAAAGTGCATCAAACAATACTTTATACCCAAAATTGCCTTTTTTTATTTTATTTTTTTTATTTATTTTTCTCTCTTTTTTTTTTCTCAGACCAAAATTGCCTGTTTAGCCACTAATTCAGGAAAATATTGAACAGTTTTTGCTCCCACAGAATCATAGCATTAATAGTTAGCCTTCGAAGCAAGGCAGTGGTATAATTAGCCGTCACCCCATAAGTCCTGACTGCCTCAGCTAAATCTTTTAACTGGGAGTAGGAAACCGGCTCAAAATTTTTTTTTATTAGTAATTGGATTTTTAAAAACTGGGAAAGCGGCTGCCAGCCTCGACCAGGTGTTTTCTTTTATAAAGTGACTCTTCCCTGCCGGCGGGCACGGCGGTAGGGGGCCGACGGGTGAGGGCCAGCTCTGTTTCCTCTTCCTGGCTGCTTTGGTACTCCCATCCCTAGGGGGCACCACCCCCCATATCTGTCTGCCTCGTGCTCCGCCGCAGCCTCTTCTAACTCTTCACTATCAGCTGGATCGAGCTGTTCTCCCTCCTCCTCTAACATTTCTTCCTCTGAGTCACTCACAAGATTACTATATTCTTGGTCCCGCCCTTCCACATGTAAGGCTGAGAACCGGTTTGCTTTTAAAGAAGGGCATGGGGGTCTCCTTGAGACCCCCTCCTCCCTAAAACACTTCTTCTTTTGTGAGGGCTGCAGTCCCTCTTGCTTTAATTCTTTAGGATCCTTTTGTCTTTTTCCCCTTTTTCTTTTAGGCCTATTTTCCTCCCCCTTACTGTATGCTGACTCTGATAGACTATCCTGATGCCGTGTTAGTACTTTGCATCCTTCCTGGATTAAATCAAACCCTCCCTCCTCGAGGCAAGTGCGCACCATCAAAAAGACAAGCCACAAAGGAAGAAGCAATGCAAGCAACCAATAAATATCTAAATCTACAGTGAACAGCATACCGGGGGATATTTAACGACATCCCCTCTCCGCGTGTTGAGTTCTGGCTCCGGTTCAGCCTCTCGCGCGGGTCCCGTCCCAGGTTCGTTCCCGGGTTTCAGCACCAGTTGTAGTGACCGTCTACTCGACCAGCGAGGAAAAACGACCACCACACCAGGAGTCTTCTCAGATCACGCTTTATTGGAGAGCCTTTTAGTTGTAGGAGAGCTTGGGCGCGAGAGAGCGTGCACCCGAAACACAGCCGCTTATATAGGAGAATCGGAACGCGGGTCTTTCTATTGTTGGTCGCCTGCCTTTCACCGTCACCAGGTGTCATGGGATTGGCTGGGGACTCTACCTGGCTCGCGCACGCGCACAGCCCAGTCCCGCCAAGCACCGTCTGGGGTGGTTACCTCAAAGCTGCAAGGGAATGGGCGGAGTCTTGCCTCGGCTCCCTACACTTGTGGGGCTGTTACAAATGGTGTTTCTTTCCTAATTTCAGCCACACTTTTCTCATTGTTGGCATACATAAAATCCATTGATTTGGGGGGGTTAATTTTATACCCTGCTACTTTGTCAAAGTTTTTAATCAGCTTGAGTAATTTGGGAGTGGAGTCTATGGGATTCTTTAAATACAAGATCATGTCCTTTGCAAAGAGGGAGAGTTTCATTTCTTCCTTCCCTATTTGGATCCCCTTTATGTTTGCATCTTTTCTTATTGCTGTAGCTAGGCATTCTAATACTAGATTGAAGAAAAATAAACAGACTGGACAACTAGATATTTCTACAAATTCTAATCAAATCTCAGCAGATTAAATACTTTATGGAATTCCTATTAAAATATTGCCTTACAGACTGACTGTTTCTTCATACTACACCTATGTATATCTGTGTGTTTGTATGTGTATATTTGTGTGTGTTTGAATAAACTAATACAACAATGTAGCAGATAAAATATTAGTATGGCCTGTCCAAAGAAACATACATCCCATGGTTTCCCTAATTTTCAATAACTAATGTATGTCTGGGATAAACAGAAATGTTCAAAGCTATGTCCATTTGACCAGAAAGATAATGTTAATGGAAATGAACCCCAAGATAGGGACACAAGTGGTTATTTCTTTCTTGCTATTGTTTCTAACATACTTATAAAGTGCAATGTGATTTTTTGTGTTTCTTTATAGGTTCCTCCCCCATACTATAACACCTGTTTTCACTGTATTTGATGCTGCTACATATTGTATACATGCTCCTCTAATTTGGGAAGGGGAAGGGAAAAACCAAAATGCTTAAATGGAATACAATTGACCCATTGTAACGATGTGATACACGAGACATTATGTTGAAAAATGAACTTTACAATTTAGGTTGGGGAAGAGGGGACGGGAATATACTTGTGGAGGTAGGAGGCAAGAGAGGTAGGGGGAAAATAAAGGTGGAGGTAACAATGCTTGTTCAGAAATGTACTCATTACATTGCTCATGTAAATGTGCACCCTCTGTATAGTATTTTTACAATAAAAATGTGTAAAAATGTTCTGAGATGGAAGAGTTTATTTCCTTTATTTTATTTTATAATACCGTGAACAAAGAAATCATTGCAAAACACTGATATGAAAGTATTTTGAATAAATGTATGCGTGTGTGCATGAGCACACAGCCACTTGGCATGCTCAGAATTGGAAATCTGGGCTTCAAGGTCTTGCTAGGCCTTTCCTTTCTCAATTGGGGAGCTACTCTATGAGTTACATCTCTATTCTTGGCCCTATGCTAGTTAATTAAAATTTTTGAAAAATAATCTCATGAATTTATTTTGCCCTGATTGACTTCCAACAGTTATCCACAAATATCCAGCTCCTGAGTAGATATCCCCAGTAGACACGATTACAGGTGTGACGAAGCACCACAAGGATTTCAGAATAATTTTAAAAGTAGAAGAAAATTTACTTCATGGGGGCCTGTTTTATTATCTCCTATTTTAAAGCATTTTTGTTGATTGAATGTGAATTTTTTTTCGTTTTGGGATTCTTAAAAGACAGTAAGTTTTAGTACTTTTCAAAAGGAAACATTGACTCATTATCTTTCTCACTGTGTGTCTTTGGGCCATGCACTTAGTGCCCTTAATTGCAATTTTTCCCAACACTAAAATGGAAATAACATTAAGATTATAGCAAATGTTGTCTTAAGAATTAAGGGAAATAAAACTTGTGAAATACTTAACCTAAACTTCTATGAATGAGCTTTGAGTTTAGCCAGTGCGTTTTTTAAAATACTAAATAGATTGCGATAAGCATTAGAAAAACTATTACATGTAGTGAGCAACCAGAAGTAATGTTATGTATTGACCATGCTCTTCTTCCAAGGAAGCCAGGTGGATAACTTCTCATGCTGTAAATCAAACTGGTTATCTTACGTCTTGGTATTGTAAAAATATCAGGAACAGAATGAATGAAGGTTGTTAACTGAGGTGAAGTCCATATGTAAATGTGAAAAATTGATAAAACAAAAGTATCTGAGCAATATATAGGGTTTTCCATCATAAGGAAGACCTAGAGGAATGAATTCTCTTTTTGATATCCTATCATAGGTCCTTAGAAAGATGAACTCTTTCCCCATTCTTGTAGCAGCAGCATCAGATGAGAGGAACTGTATTTTTTTGTTGTTTCCTTCAATTTATTCTTCAGTCCAAATCTGAACTACTTGAGATTGAAAGAAACCAAGGGAAATTAGACACGTACACTTTGGAATGAATAATCAAGGTAAAATAAATAAAATACATACAGCCTTGTAAAAGGTCTAACTAAATTGAGTTACATATTCTCAAACGTAAATAGAGAATGATTTAAGCAATATCATGTTATTGATAATTGAAAAATGTTGAGTTGCTTAATTTTTTTCCTTTCTACTACCTTAAATTATGTATTGATTTTGCATAGAAGATTAAAGATTAGATTAACAAGAAACTTGATTTAAAATGGACAAAAGTTCAGAATAGACATGTTTTCCTTAAATCCTTGAAGATCGACAGTGGGTTAACAAAATTGTACTTAATACAACTTCTATGCTGGCTTATTGCTTTGAGACCAGAAGTCATTAGGGAAATGTAATTCAAAATTACTATGATACTACTTCATTACTACTATAACTTTTATCAACAAAATCAAAGGAACCAGGTGCTGTGGTAAAGGCTTGTAATTCCAAGCACTTAGGAGGTTAGATTTAAGTCTAAGGCCAGTCTGGGGCGTACTGCAGATAGTAAAAACTTGCCCATTATTATAAAAGGTAATAATGGTGAGAGTGTGGAGAAAAGGAAATTTTCTACATTCTTGGTCAAAATACAGGTTAGTATTCTCGTTGTAGAAAGTAGTATGCAGTTTTCTAAAGAGGCTGATATCTAAGGACCAGATTCAAAGCCAACCCAGGCAGAAAAATCTGTGAAAATCTTATCTCCAATAAACACCAGAAAACTGGAAGTGGTGCTGTAGCTCAAGTGGTAGACTGCTAGCCTTGAGCTGAAGCGCTGAGGGACAACGCCCAGGCCCTGAGTTCAAGCCCCACAACCGACAAAAAAAGAGAAATGCTAAGTTAATGTATCATCTTACCCACCAATAATGTGACTATTTCTCTCTCCGTAACTCGTAAATATATCTGTGGTTCATTGTTATTCACCTTATTCACAACAACAGCGAATATATAAGTCAAAGTTTTGTTCAACTACAGACTAATAAAGCAACTCTGGTAATGTACAAATTTTTCACATTTCTGCCTTCCTTCTCTTCTCATATAAGAAAGCACTGACTAACACTATAAATATATTGTATTTATAAATTAAGAATCGGTGTTGTTGTTGTTTTCCAACCTGAAGCCTTCTTTTCCATGATTTTTGACATAAAATTTTGGGAGATTTTTTTATTGTTATGGGATTCCATCTAAAACAAAGCCATGTATATCGAGAAAGCCAATGATTTCAACTCAGAGTACTAAACAAAAGAGGGAGAAAATTAAGGTTAGATCTATATGTTAAGCACAAATACAGGCAATATCAGGATATTTTGAAATCATATAGCTTTACTTGATAAAGTGGCTCAAATATTAATCTTATCTACTTGGGCAACAAAGATTAGAGAATTCCAGTGCCAGACAAGCCCAGACAATAAAAAGAAGTTTCAGAAACTCTAACCGTTTGCTGGGTGCAATGTTTTCTTGCCTGTGTTAGGAGGACCGCAGTCCAATCAGTCCCAGGCATAGTGATACTACCTCAAAATAAGCAATCCAATTACAATCTGCAGGTATGGCACTAGTAGAGATGCTGTTTCACAAGTATAGGGTTTTTGGTTCAATCCTCCAGGACCGCTAGGAATTTAAGTGTGCGCCAGAGTAAGAATTTGGCATGTCTAAAGTCAAGACTTCATACTTATTACCATCTTTGTGAGAACTTCAGCTTCCTTATTTGGAAACTGAGCTGTTCAGTTAAGAGTGAATAGATGAATCTTATTATTTAAAATTTCATTTAACTGAAATTGGAAAGATTAATTTTACAGACACTATTCACATTTGAGATTCATTAGCCACATATAGCCAGTGGGTAGTGTGTTAGACAATGCATATACAGAATATTTCCATTATCACATATGTTTCTGTTAGAACCGTTTTAGAGCATGTTTCTGCTTGTTAAGGGATGGTTCATGCTCATAAACTACATATGCTACATAGATGGTACTGAGACTGAAGGTCAGACCAGAAAGGCTAAACACACATGAAGTTAAGATATAGATATAAATTGTTCTACATAGGCACACTTATTTGTGAGGAGGAAGAGGATCAAACAGTCAATGTCAGCAGAATCAATGCTCTCAACTCTAGGAAAGAATAGGTGGAAATTTTAGCAATTCTTTGCAGCTTTGCTTCTGTGATTGAAATTGGCTGTGGTATTCTTAATGGTGATTTTGTTGTAAAATATACATGTGTAATTATCATATTAGCTCACAGAAGAATTAGTATTTGTGCTTTGTAAATGTCATTTGGTATTTATATGTGACATTTCAATTTCTTCTGGTACCATGGCTTCTGAGATTTTGCTTTGTTGTTCTTACAGCAGACATTTTAAAAAAAATAGTGGAAAAGTTAAGACTTCCTTGTGTTTTATAATCCCATTAGTACTCAGTAAGCTTAATAAACAGTGAGAATACAAGAACTATGTGAAGAAATTATATCTCCAATTAATTACTGGAGCAAAGAGAACTGGCTTTCCAGAATCTCCCCTTCAGAATTCAAGAGTGAGGTGGGAATAAGACAAGCAAAGACAGAGAAAGTAATTTGCACTGCAGTTGCTCTGCTGTCACAATGAACACCTGTTCTCATGCAATCTTTTTGAATCTCACAGTTAGCTTTTTTGTGGTTTTTATTAGTATGACAAAGATGACTGACTTTCCCAGATTTACAATTGGAAATGTGTGGGACACATTCTGTTATCTATGGAATCTTCCTTAAAATTGTGCATCATTCACTTTGGTTCTCGGTGCCTTTTACATCCTTGTCACAAGTATCTATTTCTACAAATGGAGACGCTGGTTCATCATTTGCCTTTAAATGATTAAATAATGTGGATTTTGGAGGTTGTTTGATTTACTGTAGATGCAAAGTATTATGAGTAGGACCCTTTGGTCCATTTGGACGCTTCTTTGTAGAATTCTTATTGGGGTCCTTACTCATCGACTCATGTGTAAATAATTCCCCCCCCATATTCCAGTATAATCCAGTACAGTGGGGCAATGCATTAGAAATTTAAAACATGCATATAACTCTTAAAATATACTTTCAAATATAATGACATAAATAAAAGATTTTGTTTCTATTTTTTAATCTTAGTATTATTGTCAAGGTAATGTACAAAGGGGTTCCAGTTACATAAGTAAGGTAGTGATAACATTTCTTATCTAACTTGTTACTCCCTCCCTCATTTTTCTTCCTTTTTCCCTCACTTTCTCAATCGCCTCCCCCAAGTTGTACAGATCATTTCCAACATATTGTTATGTTTGATTTCCTTTAAGTAAATATTTGTGCTGTTCCCATCTTGGAGCTCCACGAGGTAAACACTGGAACACCACAGTTAGAGCCCTCTATACATATTTTCCTACCATTTGGGGTCATATATTTGTTTGATTACTCATTTGTTTATTGCCAAAACTGGAGTTTGAATCCAGGGCCTGCACATTGTTCTCAGCTTTTCTTTTTCCTCAATTCTAGCCACAGCTCCATTTCTGGCATTTTGGTGGTTAAATGGGGGCTGGCTTTGAACCATGATCCTCAAATCTCAACCTTGTCAGTAGGATTGCAGGTGTGAGCCTACTTTATAATTTGACTTTTCATCTCATTATATCATGCATATATTTCCTATCCAAAAACATCCTTAGAAATTTCATACTGTTCTAAGAACATTACTTATAATGAGTACATGAGACTCCAGTGCTACTAAATTCCATAATTAATTGAACTGTCTCTATCCCTGAAAATCTTTGTTGTCTCGAAAATATTTAAATGGATCATCAAAGTACTTTTGGATTTTTCATTCTAATATCTATTTTTTTATAAATAGATTAGCATCTGCTAGTTGTTAGAAAGAACCAAATACAAACATTCTTCTTACAAAATGATCCATCTTAACTTGGCTCACCTGAAACAGTAGTTATTCCTCCCTGTGAAGTTATTCTTTTTCCCAGCATGCATTTCCATTTTTGTAACTTTTACACACCTTACCTACTATAATGCCTTGTCTAAAATCCCTCTTTCTATCATCCAGTTTTTGTACAAACCTTTTCCATTGTATTTCACTAAAAGGAAGGCATATTTCACTAATAGCAAATTAATGTCATCATTTCCATGGGTATTTCCATTTTAGCCTGGATCAGAACTTGATTCTAACAAGATTTTATTTTAATGGAAGAATCAGAGCATCAATTGAAAGCCTGAGAGTACCCTTATGAACAAATTTTATCATTCATTGCTTAATTTTCTTTTGGAATTTGAAGGCTAAAGATTATCAGCATATATATCTTCTGTTGTTACTGCATTTGATTCCCGTTCCCTGTATCTTGTATATACATTTTTCTAATGTGGGGAGGGGAAGGGAAATAACAAAATGCTGAAACAAGGATACAGGTTGACCAAATGTAACAATGAGATGTGCAATACACTATGTTGAAAATGAACTTCACAACTTCGGGGTAGGGGGAAAAAGGAGTTGGGAAAGTACAGAGGGAAGGAAATGTAGTGGGAAAACAAAGGAGGGCGTAACAATGCTCGACAGGAAATGTACTCATTACTTTACTGTAACCGTAACCCTGTAACACCTCTATACAGTATCTTTACAATAAAAATAGTTTTAAAAAGATTTCCAGCTCATACTCCCATGTTTAATTTGCTATACACCTTAAATGCTTCATATGGGTCAAAATGGGAAACAAAAAAGAAAGCAACTTTCAATATAGATTTCTACTGTTGTAACACTGAGATGCCAAATGCATTGCCAAGTGCACAGGAACACAGATTACAGACATTAACCTCTAGAATTCTGAGTTGTCTTCTTTGGCTTGAAATCTCTTAATTGTATTATATACAATACGCAGAAATGTCCTGAAAAAATATTCATAGATATAGAACAGTTCTACAAAAACAAGAAAATTTGTACCAAGTCAAAAAGAGGAAACTAATACAAGAAAAATTTTATTCCTGTTTATATAAAGCTAGGATTGAACATGGGTCTACCAATAGTCTGAAGAAAAGCAATTATTTAAGTGATTTCTTATTATAAATATAGTAATATAATTACATACATGGTAAAATAGAACTTGATGATGAGCCATGAACTCTGGCTGGGGAATTCAAGAAAATCTTTCTTGCACAATGTCATGATACGTAGGAAGGGAGAAAACAAATATTCTGTAAAATGATGAAAAGCTTATGAAGTTCAGTAAACTCCAAATATTATGACCAAGGAATGTAAAGTATCAGGAACTAGGTAGCAGTAAATTGGAAAGTGAAATTGGAGAAATTGAAATGGCCATATAGCTTGGTGTTATGGCACTTTCTTAATATGTACAGGGCCCTGGGTTCAATCCCCAGCACTAAAAAGGAAGGAAGGAAAGAGACCTAGAAAGATTTGTCAGGTGGGCCCAGCACCATCATAGACTTTTTATTCTCTAGCCCATGATTCCATACTGTTGATTACACATTATTACTGCATGGGAGATTTTAACTTCAGTTGCCCAAGTCCCAGCCATTTTTAGTTGCATGGGTACAGATCTATCAACTTCAGCTCATATGATTTCGGGGCACCAGTAAACACCCAGGACAGAGATATCATGAGAGCACATATGAGTCTAGAACTTGAAAAATGGTCTATGAACCTTTTATTTCTGCAGAAAAATAAATACACATGGTATGTTAACCTAAGTATGGATATAGATTAGTCTGAGTTTAAATGTACCCATATACCAGTTTTGCAACCTTGAGTAAATTACCTACCTCTATTTAAACCTCCATTTCCTGTTTTGGACATGGGAGCCAATGAGACTACCGTGCTAAGGTATTTCTAAAGTGTTTTCTGGCTATGCATTTTTAAATTTATTATAACTACCGTTAGTTGACTTGTTTATATAGTGCACATTTGCACCAGGTGCTGATGAGCAAAGCAGAAGAAGATGAAGTGTGCTGTCTTAGGTCTCTCGGGTACTTGATGTAATTCCTTACACTCCAAAATTTATGAAGTCAGAGTTGAAAACAGGGCAATTTTAAAACTTTTCTCTATGGAGCCTTAGCATTTTTCAATATCAGAAGGACTCCAGAAAGATGGAAAATTAAAATAGAGAAACTGGGGCTGGGAAGGTGGCTCAGTGGTAGAGTGTTGCCTTGCATGCATGAGGCCCTGGGTTCGGTTCCTCAGCACCACATAAGCAGAAAAAGCCAGAAGTGGGGCTGAGGGTCAAGTGGTAGAGCGCTACTCTACAGTTGAAGAGCTGAGTGACAGCTCCCGGGCCCAGAGTTCAGGCCCCACAACCACCAAAATAGAAAAGAAAAAGGGAAAAAAAGAGAAACCACAACAGTCCTTGTCAACTAGCTTACTGTTAGTCCTTTTGACCTATGATGGCAAATTACCAGACACTGAATCGGTTATAAACAACAAATTTATTTCTGCACTCTGGAGCCTGGAGGTCCAAGATTGCAATGCCAGGAGAGTCAGGATTTTTTTTTCTGAGTGATGCACTGTACTAAAGATCAGGAGTGAAATCTATTTGGTTTTGTTTACTTAAATCCCAGTCATGAAGGCTTGCCTCCATGACATAATTACCGTCCACATACACACAAAGGCCCACTTCTGTCTCAAACTGTGATCCTCTTACTTCTGCCTCTCTTATCAACATGTGTCACGTTTGTTTTAGGTGTTGATATTTTCACCATACCAAAAGCAAGCCTCCGATACCTTCCAGAGTCTAAGTCATAAGTAGTTAGAATTATAGGCATGCACCACTATATGAAGCTCAATTTTTCTAAAAAGAAATCTTCAGTAGCTCTGCTAACAAAGAGATATTCACTCACTTATCTTTAGTCTGCAATTCTCTGCCTCTGGAACTTTTTTCTCATTGTTCTCCTCACTGAAGCCGGCAAGTTTGTGATAACTTCAGTATTGTTAATGCTTTCAAAATATTCCTTTTTAGTCTACATTCTTCATGCCTCATGATCTATATCATAGTGATTTTCCTTACCAAAAATGTTTGTCTCAGCCAGGAGAGGTGACTGATGCCTGCAATCCTGAGGAGCTGAGATGTAAAGACTTTAGCCAAATATTTTCTATCTAAAAGGAAACTGGGTGCCTCTTAATAACATAAAAATTTCATATTTGTTATAATAACATCTTAGAAATTTAAAGTTATTCATTTGATAACCTTAATAGAAACAAGGAATTAAACATGAATTTCTCTCAGGAAATCCAAGTCATTCATTACAACCCTAACTTATTTGGGGAGAGAGTTGAAATCTCGTTCAGAAAACATAACCATGTGCCATTGTTGCCTTCTCCTTTCTGTCATTATCAAACATGCTTCAGAGGAAACAGACTTAAACAGATATGAGTCCTGGAATATATTGTAAATGCCAGCATTGAATGATCTCTCCATGGTAAAAAAATCTTCACAAATTTTCATGCTCCTGAACAACCCATCCTGTTGCTTTGCTCTGAGCCTGGATGAGTTTTCCCATTTGTCCTTCTATGGCATTCTTCTAGAGCAGGTGTGTGTCTTTTCCTTAATTTGGCCGATATGGAGTCTTATTTCCTCTTTCAAACATTCTGAGAAGCTATTGCCAGGCCACAAAAAGTAAGATAAAATTTTCATCCCATATTCTCCCCTCATAGATCTCCTGCCCTGAAAAACTGTTTACTGAACAAAATGGAACAATGATTGTTGAAAGAGCATTATCACACTAGTCATAACACCAGAGAGGAACAAGTAGAAGAATCATTATCTGCGTGTCACCAGTATCTATCGACCTACTGCTTCCATGTTTAAATGGGACAACTAATATATGTTTTTTCTAGCTGCCAGTGGCTCACACCAGCAATGCTAGCTACTCAGGAGACTGAGGTCTGAAGATTGTGGTTCAAAGAGAGCCCAGGATAGAAAGTTCATGAGATTCTTACCTCCAATTAACTACCAAAATGCTGAAAGTGGTACTGTGGCTCAAGGGGTAGAGTTCTAACCTTGAGCAAAACAGCTCAGGGACAGCATGCGGGCCAAAGAAACAGCACACACACAAAGATATATGCTTCTAGATTTCCTGACCATGTTCTTTTTCATAATATGAAGATTTTGTAAGTCAAATAATCTTGATGCCAATTAATAGCTATGCTGTCTTGGGCTTGTAATCCTCAACTTCATCTTCCTTGCCTGTACAATGAAGAAATTTTGCAAAACTGGTGCAGTGGGCGAATCCAGTCATAATGCATGTGTGTGAAAATGTAACCAGGTAAATTCAGGGGGTGAGGTTGGGAAAGATAAAGAAGAATGATCAAATTGGTGACATCTTTAAGATGTACTCACAAACTGACATATTAAATGAAAGCTCCTCATAATAAAAAATAAAAATTAAAAAATTAATACTCTTTTGTTCACTATTTAGGTATAATTTTTTAAGTAGAAAAAAAGTAACCAGTGCATCAGTGCAATCCACACCTCTTAGGGCCAGATAGTGCATAACTGTTTCTTTTAAAGAATACAGGACAGAGAAGAGTGGAACAAATCATTTCCAGAATAAAACTGATCAACTCTACCCCAAAGTTACCATCAATAGTGATGTTGACATACACCCTTGATTTCATGCACTCAGAGCACATTTACCCCCATCCCCCAATCCTGGGTTTGAACTCAGTGCCAAGCTTCTGTCCCAGAGCTTCCCCTCACTCCACCCCTCAAAACTATTGCTCTAACATTTGAGCCACAGCTCCAATTCTGGCTATTTTTGGTTAATTGGAGGTGAGTCTCATAGATTTTCCTGCCCAGGCTGGCTTCGAATCACAATCCTCAGATCTCAGGCGTGGAATATAGTTGTGAGCCACCATACCAGTATGCACCAGACCAGTGCATACTTTTGCACTGTAATTTTCCTCCCTGAAACCTCATAGCCACAATCTTAGGCGAAAAGATTCAGAGAGCCCCCAATTGAAGACCATTCTACAGAATGTTTTGTCTCCTAAAAAGGGAGAAATGCCATCTCTTTCCCTTTGGTGAAAATAATAGAAGTTAGATTATTATATGACAATAATAATAGATATTATTATAACTCACAATATGTATTCCCATCCCCATTGCTACCAGGCTAGTTTGTATAACTTACTTTGACAAATGACATGTAAGAAATGATGACACGTGTCTTTTCTGAGCTTTAGTCCTGTGGTTTTCACTCTTTTCTTCCCCTGGGAACCTCTGGCGGTCAGTGAATCCCAGAATCGACACCATGTTGATTGTCAGTGTGCCTGGAAGAGGCTTGGTAGCATGACAGAGAATAATCAAAGTTGTAAGCTATTGAGTCATTGGGGTTGGTTTCCCACAGTAAAATTAAGCTCACATTGAAATCCCATTTCTAGGTAATCTAGGCCTCTTTTTCTTCACTCCTCTCCCGCCCCCTTCTCATGTCTTCCTGAATATTTTCTCTTCTACCAGCTTCTCTTCAGGTGACACCAATTCATGAGTCTCCTTATCCAAGAAACTGCTTTTGTGTTCCTATATTACTTTTTCTCCTAGGTGTTTCTTCACTTCGTTTTTCTGAGGTTTTCAGCCAGAAGCTTCCAAGTGTGATGGATCCTCAGACAAAATCCCTCTGCCCAGGCTGGGAAGGTGGCTCAGTGGTAAACTGCTTGCTTTGCATGCATGAGGTCCTAGGCTCGATTCCTCAGCACCACATAAGCAGGAAAAGTCAGAAGTGACACTGTGGCCCAAGTGGTAGAGCACTAGCCTTGAGCTGAAGAGCTGAGGGACAGTGCCCAAGCCCAGAGGCCCCACAACTAATCCGCCCAAAAAAATCCCGCTGGCACATCTCCCTTGCTTACTTTCACTCTACTCATGTTGGTTTACTAGGAGTCCAGAATAAGATAAAGCTCCAGAAACCTTTTGGATAGAAAAAGAAACCACCACATGGGAAGAGATTGGGAGCTGAACAGAGGCAGGAGGGATCATGGCTTCAGCCTCAACTGTCTTCTGTTACCAGCGGTGAGTCTTTCCTCCAAAATCAATGTGGCGAATTCTGCAATTCGTATTGACTCATCCACATACACAGACCTAGTTAGCCATGCAGAATGACTTAAAATATAGATTTCCTATATCACAGAAATCTGTACCCGATAAAATGGGCAGAAAGAACTTCATTTAGGGCTGGGAAGGTGGCTCAGTGGTATAGCACTTGCCTTGCATTGCCTGAGGCCCTGGGTTCGATTCCTCAGCACCACATAAGCAAAAAGAAAAAAGCCGGAAGTGGCGCTGTGGCTCAAGTGGTAGAGCGCTAGCCTTGAGCTGAAGAGCTGAGGGACAGCGCCCAGGCCCAGAGTTCAGACCACACGACCGGACCCCCCCCCCAAAAAAAAAGAACTTCATTTAATCAGGTTCAATTCATATTTACATGCTTAAAATTTAACTGAGAATAAAATCAAATTCACCCAGCCTTCATAAATTCAAAATATCCAAGCAACTACATTTTATTCCTGAAGGGGTGGTGCTCTCAGAAAATAAGGAATTAGGGTTCAGGACACATGTCAGACACATTTCACTTCAGAATCAAGATTAAATTCATTAGCACAGGCTGCAAATTTGCTTACTCTCAGCATTGTAAACACATATCATTTTTTCTGGACTTAGTAAAAAAGATGGAAGAGTTTGATTTCCCTTCTCAATTTCAATCTTCACATTCACATTTTCTTCTAAGGAAGTCATTTATCTCACTCACCTGAAAATACAAAATATGTCTACATACGAGGGTCTTCTGGACATCTGGGAGCAAAATAGGAGGATTGAAACAGGCTACAGGAAACTTGATTATTCAGAAATAAAACATGTTTTTACTTCATAGCACAGCCTTGATAGCACAGGTAAGCTAGTTTGGAAGGGCTTGTCCTTTCCACAACCCAGGTGGGAATGTGCTTAAGTTGGAGGGGAGAAATGTCTTAGTTTTCAGAAAAAGGCAAAAGAATGGTGATGGCTTTTCTTCTCAGAAGAGAACCTTTAAATAGGATACATTTTTCTCTTCACAAAACACTTAAATATACAGTAGTCCCCTTCACTGTAATTTCCCCTTCTGTAGTTAGTTACCTGTGCTCAATTGTGGTCTGAAAAGATTAAATGGAAAACAATCTCATATTTTGAAAGAGACCACATTCACACAATACTTTTTTTGAGTTTTGTGGATGTAAGGTCTCACTGTAGATCTCTCTCATTATTTTCCTGCGTCAATATTGTTTCCTGGGATTACAGGTATGCACTTCCACACCCATTTCACATTACTTTTTTATTGTGTATTGTTACAATTCTTCTATTTTATTAGTTACTGTTATAATTGTCTTACTGTTCCTAATTTATAACTTAAGATTTATTGTAACTATATTTGTCTGGGTAAAAGCATAAAATGGTCATGTTGGTATTTATAGGGTTGCTTCCAGAACTGATTGGGTATACTAAAATCTGCACAGGCTCCATTCCCATATATAAAATAGCATAATATGTCATACAATGTAAGTTACACTTTAAATTATGTCAATGTTATATATATTACAAACATATATGTAACAGTATGTAAATAGTTGCTATATTGAATATTTGGGGAACAATTTTTTTCCTGAATATTTAAAATTTCTGGTTGGTTGTGGAAATTCTGGATACTGAAGGTTAAGTCTATAAAGTACTTCATTGATTTCAGGTATCTACTTGGAATGTATGTCCAGAGGCTAAGCAGGAACTACAATAAGAACAAAAAGAAACTTGAACCTCTTATTTTGCCATAATTATTCACTAAATAAAATGTGGATAAATGTGATTCTCTAGCTCTTCCTCCTTCTCCTCCCCCTTCTCCTTCTCTCCCCCCTCCTCCTCTCCTCCTCCTCCTCCTCCTCCTCCTCCTCCTCCTTCTCCTCCTCCTCTTCCTCCTTCTCCTCCTCCTTCTTTTTCTTCTTTTTCTTCTTCTACTTGGGTCCAGTCATGGGGCCTGAACATTGGGCCTGGGAGAAGTCCCTCAGCTCTTCGGCTCAAGGCTAGCGTTCTACCACTTAAGCCACAGCACCACTTCTGGCTTTTTTCTTTTTGCTTATGTGGTGCTGAGGAATCGAACCCAGGGCCTCAGGCAAGCAAGGCAAGCACTTTACCACTGAGCCACCTTCCCTGCCCCTCTTATTCTTATTCTTCATCCTCTTTTCTCATTGCTGAAGATCCAGCGCAAGGCCTTGCACATGCTAGCCTTGGTGTCAAACACAATTCTACATCCCAATCCTTTAGACCTTCTAAAAAGACAGTTTGAGAATTTCACAATGTTTAATAAGCAACACTAATTTTCCCTTTCCTTTCTAGGCTCCAAAACAGGGAAATGTGTGTGTGTGTCAGCGGGAGATAAATAGGACAGTCATCTAGGGAACACTTTGCTGATTGTCATATTTTATTTTTTTGTTCAGCTGGCATTTAAAAATATATTAGCATATAATTTAAATACTATATTTAAAATTTATTCATGTGAACAAAGACCAACTAAATAATTTTTGTCGTTTATATGTATAAAGTTAAAAATTCTGTCTCTATAAGAATCTTATAAAACGTTCTTTGGACATGATTCCTACCATCTCCTTAGAGGCAAAGCTGAAGTCTATATATTAAATATTCTACTCATCATATGCAATAATTAGGAAGGATAACTCAAAAATCAATAGAAACAATGAAAAATATGTCAAACATGATAAAAAGGAAAATTACCGATCAAACAGATGCTTATCATCTTGACTGCTAGAGAACAACCATCTGAGAATGTGCAGAATTACAGAAAGGAGAATATATAAATTCAAAAGAAAGAGAAAACACTGAAAATATTGAAAGAGAAACATGCACCAATAGGTCATGCTTGTAGTCCTAGATGCTCACGGGGCTCATTAGTGGCTAAAAAAAAGCAAGAATAAACTAGATAATATCAACTGAAAACCTTTCATAATTCAAAGGACAGTATCACAAGAAGTGAAAACATATGCAATAGATAAAGGACACATACTTGCTAATGCTACAATGTAAGGCTACAATGATCCTGAGTTTTAAGTATTTTTATATCTTCTAATTGTATACAAATTATTTCTGAATAGGATATTTCTTTAAAGAACAGATGTAAATTAATAGTCAATAGGAGGTGTATATGAAGTAAGTTCCTCTTTAGTATCTAAGAAAAAATAAAAAGAAAAGTCACTAATGTGACAATTATATTAAAAGACGAAAAAAATTTACTAATGCATTTGTGGAGAAATTGATTTACTCCACACATCAGATCAATTTGTGTAATACTGCAATCATTTTAGCAAGCAAGATTTCAAGTCTTCAAAAGGTCAAAGTGAATTGTATACGATCCAGCCATTACACTTCTATGTATGTATTAAAGAGAAGTAAAAAACTTGTTTGGACAGGGAATGTAGTTCATTGACAGTGCACTGGAACAGTATATGGGAGACCTTGGAAATAATCCCCCAAAACAAATTTTGAAAAGACACACTATAGAGAATGTATGATGGACAAGTTCCTGTAAGTGAATTTTATATCTATTTTAATGTCTGTTCTAAAGTTTACAGAATTTCTATTTGAAGAAATGCAAGTTTGTGAAAATTACACTTGGAAAACCTCTGATTGTACAATTCACTTCCAAAGTAATAAAATGTATACAATGAAAGGGGATAATATATTGCATGTGAATTACATGTCAGCAAAAAACCTATTGTAAAAAATACTTCACACAAAACGCAGATTACCTAGAAAGATGTTTTGTTGTTGGTTAAAAACACTTTGTAAACTAGTTTTTAAAACAAAGATGTGATTTCTGTTTATTTTGAGTGTATACAGAGATAACTCACTCAAAAAGTGCATGTGATAACTGGAATACATACGAATTATGTATCTTTTATAAGTAATTTATAATCTTTTCTGGAAGAAACATTTAGCAAATGAGAGAAGACACAAATCTATGCATCTGCTTTTTATGAAAACCATGTCTTACTTGCTCAATCCAATTGCTTTTCTCTACTTTTCTAGGAAAAACGTATTCTCAAGATAAGAGCCAATAGCAGTGAAAAGAAAAAAATCACAATCATCATGATTTATTTATGAAAATAAAAAATGAAATAAAACAATTTCACTTAAGGGACTTCAGTATTAGTGTTTATGAAGATGTTCCTGAATGCCAACCTCCATTGATTTTTTTGGAATTTTAATTTCTACCAACATATGAAAACTAGAAGAAGAAAACAAATATAGTCTTAGAGCAAACCAGCCTTGAAATAATTTTCTTAATTGTTTTGAAATTACAAAAGCATTGATAGCATTAAGCAAATGAACCTTTCCTTAGGAAATCATTTAAAAATGTTTATCACTTATTATAATTCAAATAACAAGCAAGAATAATTTTATATAATCATTACAAATGTCATCTTACTATTATCGTAAAATAGAATAAAAGGCCGGCCCCAATATATTACCTACGAATCATTATGCTTAATTCTTAATCATTACCTAAATACCTTAAACAATTTAAATAGTCATATTTTAACATAGACGTAAATATTCGATACTTTTTACTTAACATTTTCCAGGAGCATGCATTCATTTTTCTAAGAAATATTCACAGCATTTAAAAGATGCTTTGGTGAAATTAATGTGATACATTTTGTTGTTGTTTTTGTTGTTATTGTTTACAAGGCCTGGGCATTGTCCCTAGGCATTTTTATGTTCAAGGCCAGCAGTCTACATCTTGGAGAACAGAGCTAATTCCGGTTTTTGAGTGGTTAATTGGAGATAAGAATCTAACAAGTATTTTTCTGTTTGGGCTAGTTTTGAAAACAGTTCTAAGATCTCAGCCTCCAGAGTAGATATAGGCATGAGTTACTGGCACTTGGTTTGATTTTTTTTTTAATTTTAATAATGTTTTAAGATTTTTGCTTCACGATAATGTACATTGTTCTACACATAAATTTATATATATGTATATATTTCTGATGACAAATTCTCTCTAAAAATGTATGTCTTTCTACACAGAAATATATATATATATACATATATGTACACACATATATATATATATATATATATTTCTGAAGACAGACATCCTCTGAAAATTTTATTCTACTATTTTTTACCTTTTTCATTTCAAAGATATACAGTCTATTTTCCCAAGTTTCCTGTAGTAAAATAACTAATAATTCAATAGAAATTAGAGTTTTTTCTTTCAATGAAATTTTAGATATACACAAGATATTTTAGTAATGTTTATAAGTATATTCTTTGAAAAATTCTGTTTAAACTCTTAAATATTTGTGTGTAATCACAGGGAGAGAGGAAGTTAATTCATACTGGTTAGGAATTTGCAATGCTTCAAAAAATCTATTCAATAATTTGTTATAAGCACATTGTCAAGCTACCTGTTATGGCTTAGTTTTTTGTTTCCTTTTTTTTATTTTTCTTTCTTTTAATTTAATTTAATTTTATTTGTGAACATACTGTACAGAGGAGTTACAAATACATGGGCAGGATAATGCGTACATTTCTTACAAAGCATTGCAGCCTCCTCCTTTGTTTACCCTTCACATCCCTTCCCAGCCTCCCCCCTCCCCCCCAATCCCAATCCTTCTCCTTCCCCCCCCTTCCCCACCCCCCACCAACGTTGTAAAGCTCGTTTTGGACATTATAACTTGTACTTCTCATTGTTGCAACAGGTCCACCTGTATCCTTAAACAAGTGGTTTTTCCCCATCTCCACAAGTTATACTGACATCAAATATAGTGAAAGCAGGGGTTATACTGTGGGGGAGGGACATACAAAGGAACAAAGAGATAATCTTATAAATGCGTTAGAAACACATGCATGAAAGAAAAAAAACATTAAAATACACATCTAAGGGTTCATTTTCCTGACATCACATTATCTGACCTTTTCCGCTTGACTCATATATATACTAACTAGATATTACAAATAACCGAAACCATGGGACCTATGATTCTTTGGGCCTGGCTTACTTCACTTAATATAATTTTTTCCAAGTTTTTCCATTTCCTAAGAAATGGGGCGATATAGTTCTTTCTGATGGAGGCATAGAATTCCATTGTGTATATATATCACATTTTCTTGATCCATTCATCTACTGAGGGGCATCTGGGTTGGTTCCATATCTTAGCTATGGTAAATAATGCTGCAATAAACATAGTTGTGCTGGTAGCTTTAGTGTGGTCTTGTTTGTAAACATTTGGGTAAATGCCCAAAAATGGGATTGCTGGGTCATAGGGGAGTTCTATGTTAAGTCTTTTGAGGAACCTCCATACTGCTTTCCAAAGTGGTTGAACAAGTTTACATTCCCACCAACAATGAAGTAAGGTTCCTTTCTGTCCACATCCCCTCCAGCATCTGTTGTTGTTAGAGTTCTTGATTTTTGCCATTCAAACTGGAGTGAGGTGATATCTTAATGTTGTTTTGATTTGCATTTCTTTTATGGCTAGGGATGTTGAACATTTCTTCATGTGTCTATTGGCCATCCTTCTTTCTTCTTCTGAGAAGTTTCTCTTTAAGTCTTTCTCCCACTTATTTATTGGGCAGTTGTTTCTTTGAGGGTTTCTTTATTCAAATATTTAACGTGATTGCATGCACAGTGGTAACATTAAAATTATTAATCAAAATACAAATAATTGCAAAATCAAAGACACATATCAGACTTTCAATAATTAGCACTTATGATGGTAATAATAATAAAAATAATGACCACAATGTAGCCTGATAATGACAATGTTGTGATTGAAAAGGAAAAATTATTAGCCATCTTTGCAGCTAGCTTTCCCACATTGAATACATAGTTATAAACAGCATTGGATTACATACAATAACAAGAGGAGAGTTTCAATATCAAGAAACACAATCACATAAACTGGTGAGAGAGTAAAAACCCTAATGTCATTCTTGCAGTCTGTCTAATGTATATTCACTTTTCATCGTGGTATTGATTTTTTATAAATAAAATCATTTATTTACAAATGTTGATTATTCCACGTAGATAAAACATAATATGTTGAGTGCTTTCTGTTATCAACTGATCTTGTTTGTTCTAACCTTGAGAACTTAGGAGAAAGCCTTTCATTACCCAAACAGCCATTGGCTTAGTTGTATATCCCTAGAAGGTAACAACAAATGCCTCAAGCATGTTCACTCATTAGACAGAAATCCGTGGTCAGTTTTAGTTTCTCTCCAGTCCACTGGAGAAAATCTGTGCATAAATTTATGAAGAACACTTGACAACAAATAAAACAAAAGAGAAATTTAGATGGACTAAGTGTGATTAGTTCAAATAACATTCCCATATAGATACTATTCAATATCAATGTTTTCTATGAAGACTTAGGGTCTATGTTAAAAGGGCAGAATGATGCAGGCTCCAGCCTCAGGATTATCTGAGGACTATGTTTGTGTATATGGAAAGCTCTTGGCATGCCGGGCTTGAGAGGGAACATGTTCTATCTCCCTATCTCAAAACACATGTCACAGACTCCTGGGAGCTAAGGAAGTAGCTCTTCTGCTTGCTTAAACATAGATGATCAGCTGGTCAAGCATTTTCCTGAGATTGGGGAAGTGGTTTCAGCTTTCTCTAAAATAGTTTAGATAATAATATACCAAGTCATTGTCTCATAGATTAAGTAAAATGTACCTGTTGGAATTTTTTGTGAATGTCTCCTGACTAAATCTTGGCAAAGATAATGCTTGCTTGTCTTTAAATACCCACTAACAATAAAGCACAGCATTCAGTGGCAATTGCTGTTTGCACTCTGCATCCCCTGTGTCCTGGTGATTTTGTGACCCTTACCCGGGACCCCAACGCCTTAGACATATTAACAGTATGTTCTTCAATACATCTGTAAACACATGACACAATTTACATAATAACACTTACATATCTGTAGTTGCCTTAAAAGAACACAGGCCTTAGAGCCAGGAGGTAAAATTTATTTTTATTTCTGCATGAAAAAATTTGAGATTTTATACCAAAAACCTGGATTTGACTCTTTTCTTATTTGTAAGCTAAGGTGGAAAATGTAAGGACTCTTCACTTTCTTTTTTCTTGCTCTAGAAGTCAATAAATACATTCTTCAATATTTCTGGTAGATTACATCCATTTACAGATAAGAAATGTAAGGCCAACAGTCAATGTAATGAATAAATAATGATACTAGAATTTGTGTCTGAGCTCTTCACTCTGTGTGCTTATAAGGAGTAGTAATTTGGTGGTGGAGAGGACCAGTATGAAAAAAACTATGGGGCAAAAACATACTTGTTAAAGGTTGTTTAATATTAGGTGACCAGTGATGATTACATGAAACAGGCTGGTGTCAGGGGTATAAAAAGGAATACATAGAAATCATATTAGTGACAGAAACTGAGAAAATCTTGATCATTCATCTAATCTAATGGGAGGGAGTAGATGGGTAAGAATAAATCTAAAGTGTTCTACAGCCATGGCCTGGCAACTGTGTTAGTGATATTCTTGGTGATAAAGATTACAGAAGGAAATGATGGATTTAGGGGAAAAAACTCACTGAGAGTTCTGAGTTTATATTAAACTGTTGCAAAGATAGGTCTGTTTAGACACCATCAAAATATTCATGACCATGAATATGAAAAAGAATAATAAAATCGGGGGCATTATTAAAGGGAAGAGGAAAAGGAAAGTTCTGACACAAGTGCGAGCAATATGAGCACCAGTGTGGACAAGATTGGAACAAAGAGATAAAGAAGGAAACAAGAAAGTAATAAACACAGATTTATACAAGTAAAGAAAGGAAAGAATTTGCCAGAAGAAAAGGTCAAAACTCTTACAGAGGTATTGAAGGAAATATGCTATTTGGATTTGAAAATTAAAAGGGCAGAGACAAGTTCAATGAGAACAGAGTTTTGGTAAAATGGTAGAGATATGTCATATTGATGAAATTTTGAGATATGAATTTGAAGCCATAAAATTCTGGATCCAGGAATTCAAGAGATCCTGTTGATTTTAAATGTTGGGAACAAATGCTTTTATCCTATCCTTAGAAGAATTATACTGATGTAACTGACATGAACTTTAATTAGATGTATTCTGTTAATAGTTTTGAAGCCTTTTTTAGCCAGGAGATTATAGATTGAAATAAAACACAGACAGGACTCATTTGTCCTACAGTTCCAATGAGTTACCCATGTATCCACATCAATTTGGGATTTCATTGAAATATCTGTATATATGTTTAGATATCTTATCAGACTATCCATTAAAAATGTAGGACAAGTAACACCAAATATTAGGTTGAAAATATACTAATGTTACTCAAGACACCTCAAATTGATTCTTCTTTAGCCACTGAGTCATCATAATTGCCAAATACTGTATTTCAATCTAGTTCTTTTCAGGGATATTTCCATTCTGAAATAACCCTGCCAATCAACTTTCCACAAATTCTTTTTTTTTTTTTTTTGTCGATCGTAGGGCTTGAACTCTGGGCCTGGGCGCTGTCCCTGTGCTCTGCAGCACAAGGCGAGCGCTCTACCACTTGAGCCACAGCACTACTTCCCACAAAATCTTATATGTAGGAAGTGCACTTATAAATTTCAAACTTTTATTGAATGGAAGAGTTCAGACAGTACCCTCACTACTAGGATTAAATGCCTAAAAAGATAAGGCATTTTGCTCTAATGCCTTTCTTTCTTTTTTTCATATACATTGGCAAGTAGGGAAGGATTCTAATGCAACAATAATACAATGGTGACTTGTATTAACACAGCATTCAGGATCTAGTTTTAATTTGGATACTTACTAATTAGCTCCAAAGTTTGTGGATATTTATAGTTCTCGTGGGTAATCTAATGTGCTCCAAGAAAATGTCCCTAAGGAGCCTTTCAATTATAATATGTCTGTTTGCCTCCAAATGCTTTAAATTGTACACCCGCTAATGTGGGCATAAGGTTACACTGTTGAACTTTCCCCTTCAGATAGTGAGTATGACCCTATTGCTTAACATGGAGAAAGTACCTTCTTACATAGACTGGACATGTGCAAACAAGAAGTGGTACGTGAAAAATGTTCTTAGCAGTTTGTACAGATGAAATGGAAATAGAGCAACTGTGAACTCAGAACGAAAGTGGAAAAGAAGAAAAAGGAATAAAGAAGAATGTGCCAAGGAAATGCTGAAGTGCAATTTCAAATAATGTGCTCAGGTGTGAGGGTGTGTTCAAAGTACAGCCAGGCAATGTAGTTCGATAACATAGGGGAAAAAAAAAACTACTTTAAACCATTCTGGGATAATCATACAAGTAGAAGCCTCTAACTCTGACTCTCAAATCAACCACATATCATCAATTTAAGGAGTATTTTCCAAGAGCAAAGTGAGAAAAAGAGGGCACATCACAGTTAGTGTTCTGATTGAAGTAATGACAATCATATTAATTTTCTTAAAATTTTCATTGATTTTGGAGCATTAAAGTGGGAAAAAGCCAAGTAAATATTTTTTCAAGAACCTAAATTAAGTGGGGGTATGCTATTGGTCTCTTTTTAACTTGGAAGTTAAAGATTATGCCTTTTTTAAATTGTGGAAATAGTGCAGAGAGGGTATACAATTACATGGACAAGGTAATAAATGCATTCATTTTTTTTTGGGGGGGGTGTCCAGGAATGGGGCCTGAACTATGGGCCTGGGTGCTGTCCCTCAACCCTTCATCTCAAGGCTAATGCTCTACGAATTGAGCCACAGTGCCACTTCCCGCTTTTTTTTCTTTTTGCTTATATGGTGCTGAGGAATCTAACCGAGGGTCTCATGCATGCAAGGCAAGCACTCTACCACTGAGCAAACTTTCCAGCCCAGGAGTACTTTTCTTATCAAGCATTGTTGCCTCCTCCATTGTTTCCCCTTCCCATCCCTTGCCATCACCCCCTCCCCCACGACACACCTCCACGCCCATCCCCACCACCCTCGCCCACCCCCTGCCCCTCAGTCAAAGTTGTTAGGTTCATTTTTTGACTTAATGTGTTGTACATCTCATTGTTGCAATTGGTCCCCCTGTATCCCTATTTAAACAATTTTCCTTTTCACTTCCCATCCACAAAGTATACCAACATCAAATACAGGGAGAACAGGGGTTATACCGTGCAGTAGGGCTGTACAAAGCAACAAAAAAAATCATCTTATTTATATGTTAAAAATAATCGCAAGGAAGAAAAACCATTTGAATCTTTATCTTGGGGTTTATTTAGCCTAAAATTTATTTATCTGAACTTTTCTGCTTCTCTCAGACATATACTAGATATTGCAAATAAGGGGAACCATGAGAACTATGTTTCTTTGGGCCTAGATTACTTCACTCAATATAATTTTTTCCAAGTCTTTCCATTTCCTAAAAAATGAGGCCATGCCATTCTTTCTGATGGAGGCATAGAATTTCATTGTGTATATATACCACATTTTCTTGACCATTCATCTACTGAGGGGCTTCTGGGTTGGTTCCGTATCTTAGATATGGTAAATAATGTTGCAATAAACACAGTTTTGCTCCTAGATTTAGTGTGGTCTTGTTTGTGATCATTTGGGTAAATGCCCAAATATGGGATTGCTGGGTCATAGGGGAGCTCTGTGTGGAGTCTTTTGAAGAAACTCCATACTACTTTCCAAAGTGGTTGAACAAATTTACACTCCCACAAACAATGCAGTAAAGATCCCTTCAGCCCACATCCCCTCCAGCATCTGTTGTTATTACAGTTCTTGATTTTAGCCATTCTAACTGGAGTGAGGTGGTATCTCCATGTTGTTTTGATTTGCACTTCCTTTATGGCTTGGGAAAGTGAGCATTTCTTCATGTGTCTATAGGGCATACTTCTTGCTTCTTCAGAGAAGTGTCTCTTTAATCCTTTAGCCCACGTATTAATTGGGAAGTTGTTCCTTTGCGGATTTGTTGTTGTGGGATTTAATTTTTTGAGGTCCAGGTATATTTTAGATATGAGACGGTTGACCATTGTATGGCTAGTGAAGATCTTCTCCCAATCCGTGGGTTTTCTATTGATCTTGCTAGCTATTTCCTTTGCCATGCAGATGCTTCAGGAGTCACATCTTGCCCGTAAAAACAAACACATTTTCAATGTTAAAGGCTGCAGCAAAATCTATCAAGCAAATGGCCCCCATACACAGGCGGGTGTTGCAATCCTAATATCAGATAAAATAGACTTCAAACTAAAATTCGTGAGAAAATACAAAGAAGGTTGCTACATACTAATTAAGGAATCTTTCCTTCAGGAGGATATTAGAATTCTAAATATCTATTCGCCAAACAATGGAGCACCCAAATTTATCCAAGAAACACTACTTTCCCTCAAATCCCATATAGATCCAAAGACATTAATTGTTGGGGATTTTAACACACCACTCTCCCCACTAGATAGATCAACTCGGCAAAAACTCAACAGAGAAACTGCATATCTAAACAACTGCATAGATCAACTAGAATTAACAGATATCTACCAAATATTTCACCCAGCAGCATCAGAATACACGTTCTTCTGAGCAGCACATGGAACATTTTCTAAATCAGACCACATTTTAGGCCACAAAGCAAACATGTCGAAATTCAGAAACATTGAAGTTATACCTTGCATTCTCTCTGACCACAAGGGAATAAAATTAGAACTCAACACCAAAAGCCTCCAAAGAAAGTCCAGTAACACATGGAGGCTGAACAACACACTGCTGAATCACCAGTGGGTCATGGAAGAGATTAGAAAGGAAATTCAAATATTCATCCTATTCAACAAAAATTAGCACACAAATTACCAGCTCCTCTCGGACAGAGCAAAGGCAGTACTCAGAGGCAAGTTTATAGCTCTGAGCTCCTACATCAACAAATTGGAGAGATCTGAAACCAACAATTTAATGAGACATCTGAACCTCCTTGAAAAAGAGCAGCAAGATAAACCCCAATGCAGTAGACAGAAAGAAATAATTAAAATTAAATCAGAATTAAATGAAATAGAATCCAAAAAACTATAGAAAGAATCAACAAAACAAAGAGTTGGTTCTTCGAAAAAATTAACAAAATTGACAGACCCTTAGCAAATCTTATCAGAAAAAGAAGAGAACCCATCCAAATTAATAAACTCAGAGATGAGAATGGAAACATCACCACGGAAACAATCAAAATTCAGAACATTATAAGGGAATACTTCTCAAAACTTTATGCTCATAAGTTTGAGAACTTGACCGAAATGGATCTTTTCCTAGTAAATATTGACAAGCCAAAACTAAACCAAGTTGAGTTAAACCAGCTTAACAGGCCCATATCAAGCATTGAAATAGTAACAGGAATAAGAGACCTCTAAGCTAAGAAAAGTCCATGACCAGATGGGTTTACAGCGGAATTCTACAAGGCCTTCAAAGCAGAGCTCACACCAATACTCCTCCAACTCTTCAATGAAATTGAAAGAGAATGTTCACTACCAAACACATTCTATGAATCCATCATAACCCTCATCCCAAAACCAAGCAGGGACTCATCAAAGAAGGAGAACTATAGACCCATCTCGTTGATGAACATTAATGCAGAGTGTCTCCTTTGACTCTGAGGATTTTTATCCATTGGGAGTTGATTCTGGTGAAGGGTGATATCGAAGGATATAGGTTTTATTTTCTACAAGTTGTTAACCAATTTTGCCAGCACCATTTACTGAAGAGGCTGTCTTTCTTCCATCCTAATTTTTACCTCCATTATGGAAGATTAGATGGCTATAGAGCTGTGGGTCCATTTCTGGGTTTTCAATTATCTTCCATTTGTTCTGAAGTCTGTTCTTGTGCCACTACTAAGCTCTTTTGTTTAATATGGCTTTGTAGTAGAGTTTGCAATTTGGTATTGATATTCCTCCAACACAGTTCTTTTTGTTAAGCATCAGTTTTGCTATTCGGGGTCTTTAATTGTTCCATATGAATTTTTGGATTGACTCTTCTATTTCCTTGAATAATAAGGCTGGAATATTCATAGGTATCATATTGAATTTGTAGATAGCTTTGGAAAGTATTGCCATTTTCACAATGTTGATCCTTCTAATCCAGGATCATGGGAGGTTTTTCCACTTCCTAAGTTCTGTTTTGATTTCCTTTTTCAGGTTTTTAAATTTTTTATCATAGTGATCCTTCACTTCTGTGGTTAAGTTAATTCCTAGGTGAAGTGCCCAGATCTCAGATGCCCCCTCACAGACTACCAGAGACCACGATCAATGCAAACAGCAAAGAGTCGTTTATTGCAAGCTAGAGCTTGGTTCTCTGCACACTCGGTAACCAGTGACGCTAAGAGTTCCTGAGTACAAAATTAAAACTTAGCACAGCTTTTATAGTATCAAACAATCAAGTTTAGGGAGTTTCACACAAGCGAGTTCACAAGTTCAGGGGGTTTCCAAACAAGCAAGTTCACATTTTCAGGGGTTTTAAGTCCACCCTGATGGCACTACCATTTTTCTGATGGAACAATTAGGCAACTGGTCTGTTCCTTAAGGGTGGGCAGGGTTGGTGGCAGCCTGCGGTTTTTTGAGAACTGTTCCTCTTTTGAGGGTATTCTCAGGGCAGCACAGCTACAGGTTGTTGACTTAATCTTAAAATGCAGTTTCTGTAGATCTTCAGTCCATCCTCTTCTAGAGCATCGGGAACCAATCATGGTCCCCTAATTGGCACAGTCTTTTATATTTACAGTTTGGTATTGGGATCTCAGAACTAAGAGATGGACTGCACTGATCTCTTTTTTTACAAGGTCCAATTGTGAGTAAAAAAATAACAGTACCAAAGGTCCTTATATTTTTTAAACATTTTAAGACGTGCTTTTTTATTTATTTTTTATCCAAAGGATACCAATTTTTTTCCCAATTTTTCCCCCAAGGTTTCCTTTACTACCCTGCTCTTCTTTACAATTCCTCGAGCTTCTTTGTGGCTAGAGTGTAAAACTGCCCATTTTTTCCTCTTGCTTGTGGAACCAAGTTATCTCAGAACAGCCTCAAAACACCACTGCGATGGAGAATTTTGCTAGATTTTAAAGCTAAGAGCAGAGCTGTGTCTTATCCTTTTACTACCTGCATTGATAACACACTCAGATTATTACCATACCAGAGCCAAACTAGGCTGTGAGTATAGAGTAGATTTCCAGTGACTATGCACTGAAGTGCCTATGGCAAGCAAGCCAGTGATATCCTTTCTCCCAATATCTACTGTGGGAATAGAGAGGGTTTTTGGATATCACCCAAAATAATGTCCCACAAGATCTTAGTTTTAGCAGCTTTTAACCGGGTTGAGTCTCAAGTGATTGAACCCGGAAGGAGTTCAGACTACTTTTCCATGGTGGAGGTGGTCTGAGTGATGATATAGATTTCTTCCAGGTGACTGTCAGCTGGTCTTCAAACTTTACCCATTAGGGTGTGCAGCTGCAGCAGCAGGTCTCTCAGTGGCTCCAAGGTACTGTCACAGCTCATGCTGGACTGCAAATTCCTACACAGACTGGTTAAGGATACATTGCATAGACTTGGGAGGCTTTGGCCCTGTTGGATATTAAGACTGTTTAGCCAATAGCCCAGGATAATTTACCAAAATGACATTTTTTTTACTAACCATATATTTTTGTAAACAAACACAAAAGGCTTAATCTTGTAACCATCTCCAACAGATGCAGCCTGAACACTTGCACACCTGTTAACACTATTCTTTATGCTTATTTTTTTAAAATAATTATTTTATCTATTTTGCCTCGTTTTTCCAAAACTTACTCTGGACTCTTGATCTTAAAAAGGGATTGATGGGGCCCAGCGCGACAGCAGCTGGAGGGCCTAGGAGGTGGGGAGGTGGGTCCTGTCCTCACCATGAGGCTGCAGCAGGCGCCGGTGTCCAGGAAGGTATTCATTCAGTGCGACTACAGCAGTGGCACACGCTGTCAGTTCCGGACCAAGTTTCCTGCAGAGTTGGAGAACAGGATTGATAGGCAGCAAGTTGAAGAAACAGTTCAAACTCTAAATAATCTTTATGCAGAAGCAGAGAAGCTTGGGGGCCAGTCATATCTTGAAGGCTTTTTGGCTTGTTTGACAGCATATACCATCTTCTTGTGTATGGAAACCCATTATGAGAATGTTCTCATAATGAAGAAAGTCTCCAAATATATTCAAGAACAGAATGAGAAGATATATGCTCCCCAAGGCCTCCTCCTGACTGACCCCATTGAGAGAGGACTTCGAGTTATTGAAATTACCATTTATGAAGACAGAGTTTTGAGCACTGGAAGATAAGCCATAGAATTAAAGATCCCACCTCCAGCTGGAACCCTCATCTGTCCATGGGCCGATCACAGAGTGTCCCTACCTCCTCTCCAGAGCATCATTCCTTTGTATCTGCTTCCAGAGCCATGGTGCCATTTACTAACTTTCTAAAATTCCACACCTGATTTGATTTCTAGTCACTCAGCATCCACTTTGTGTCTCCAAATTGTATAGGACTTGTCATCTTTGATTAGCTTCTGAGAAAATACAATGAAGCATTTCACTTTTTTAAATTCAGTCATTTAATAACGTATGCAGTTAGAGGGCCTAATACAAAGTTTGTTTCTTACCTGCCACCAGGTAAAAAATTGCCATTGGTTCTCTTCATTCCTTGAGCCAGTTTCCCTGGTAGCTTTATACTGCAAGAAGTCAAATATTAGCCAAAATTCAGATTAATAAAAAGCTTTTCTCTAGGTGAGGGGTGTATTATGTCTGTGGTTTTGCCAATGCATCTCCCAGATTTCAGAGAACTATCATTTCTGCCATGTTTCATATCTTAAGATTTATTTCTGCTGTTCAGTTTCTCAAGCCGAAGCTCAATGAAAAAAGTATAATGTTGTTTGTTTTATTACAGCAATTATCGCTCATAAAATCAATATTTAATGCAATGGTCATTCTTTTCTTGGGAGACTTAGGTTTATTTGCATTACCTTTGGATGTGGGAAGATGTGGTTTGTGTTGCTTGTTCATTTACACAAATAAGCACAATGAAGTGGATGCTAATTTGTTAACCACATAAAGGTTGAACTAAACAGCAATTCACTCAGATGGGGACTCGGGAATTCTCCCACAGACCCCGTGGCAGCCCTATAGCGTGTCCTACAAGACTCTTTGCCAACCAGAATACAGATCCCGCGGGAAACCAGAATTACAGATACAGAATCTGCAGGCGACCAAAAACAGAGAACGGTAATGACTCAACTTACTTGTCGGGTTTTTCACGACTCCATGCTTTGGGGTCTGGGTGAGTTTATGGGGGGCATCACGGATGAGCCCCCAGAAGAAGTGCCCATATTTTGGATGCCCCCTAACAGACCACCATAGACCATGATCAATGCAAAATTTTGTTGAGATCTTTTGCTTCAATGTTCATCAAAGAAATGGGTCTATACTTCTCTTTAATTGATGAGTCCCTGCCCAGTTTTGGGATGAGGGTTATGATGGCTTCATAGAATGAGTTTGGTAGTGAAATTTCTCTTTCAATTTCATTGAAGATTTGAAGGAGTATGGGTGTGAGCTCTGCTTTGAAGGCCTTATAGAATTCCACTGTAAATCCATCTGATTCTGGGCTTTTCTTGGATGGGAGGTCTCTTATTGCTGTTTCTATTTCAATGCTTTATATTGACCTTTTAAGATGGTTCAACTGATCTTGGTTTAGTTTCAGCATGTCAATATTTGCTAGGAAATGGTGCATTTCTGCCAAGTTCTCAACCTTATAAGCATAAAGTTTTGAGAAGTATTCCCTTATAGTGTTCTGAATCTTGGTACTTTCTGTGGTGAAGTTTCCATTCTCATCTTTGAATTTATTTATTTAGCTGTGCTCTATTCTTTTTCTAAGTTTTGCTAAAGGTCTGTCTATTTTGTTAATTTAATTGAAGAATCAACTCTTTGTTGTGTTGATTCTTTGTATTGTTTTTTAGATTCTAATTCGTTTAATTCTGATTTAATTTAATGATTTCTTTCCGACTACTGGATTGGGGTTTATCTTGCTGCTCTTTTTCAAGGAGGTTCAGATCTGTCTAAATTTTTGATTTCAGCCCTCTCCAATTTGTTGATGTAGGAACTCAGAGCTATAAAATTGCCTCTGAGTACTGCCTTTGCTTTGTCCCAGAGGAGCTGGTAATTTTTGTGTTCATTTTTGTTGAATATCATGAACATTTGAATTTCTTTCTAATCTATTCCGTGACCAATTGGTGATTCAATAGTGTGTTGTTCACCATCCAAATGTTACAGGACTTTCTTTGGTGGCTTTTGGTGTTGAGTTCTAAATTTATTCCCTTGTGTTCTTAGTAATGCAAGGTATAACTTCAATATTTCTCAAATTGGACAGGTTTGCTTTGGACCTAAAATGTGGTCTATTTGGAAAATGTTCTGTGTGGTGCTGAGAAAAACCTGTATTCTGATACTTCTGGGAGAAATATTAGGTAGATGTCTGTTAAATCTAGTTGTTTAGATTTGTGGTTTCTTTGTTGAGTTTTTGTCAGTTTGATCTATGAAGTGAGGATAGGGGTGGGATAAAGTTCCCAACAATTAATGTCTTTGGATCTATGTGAAAATTGAGGGAATGTAGTGTTTCTTGGTTAAATTTGGGTGCTCCGTGGTTTGGTGAATAGAGATGTAGAATTGTAATATTCTCCTGAAGGAGCTATCCCTTAATTAGTATGTAGCGACATTTTTTATCTATTCTCACTAATTTTAATTTGAAGTCTATTTCATGTGATATTAGGATTGCAATTCCCACCAGTTTATGGGAGCCATTTGCCTGGTAGATTTTGTTCCAGCGTTTCGCTTTCAAAATGTGTTTTTTTATGGACAGTTCTAACTTCTGAATGCAGCAGATAGAAGGATCTTCCTTTTTAACCCAACTAGACAGTCTATGTCACTTAATTGGAGAGTTAAGTCCAGAGTTAGGAATGAGAGGTGTTTGAGAGTTCCTGCAAAGTTATCCACATTCTTGGGAGCTTCAGTGACTGGATTCTTCCTATGGTTGTTGGATTCTCAGTTTGGGTGCAGTTTCTTGGACTTTATTGTGGTCTTGTTGATTTTCTATGTGTAAGCATCTTTAAGTATCTTTTATAGAGTTGGCTTGGTGGAGATATATTGTTTCAGTTTTTCTTTGCTATGGAAGGTTTTTATTTCACCTTCGGTTATGAAGGAGAGTTTAGTTGGTTACACTGTTCTTGATTGATAGTTGTCTTTAGAGTATGGCCTCAATCATTGCAGGCTCTTCTTGCTTTAATTGTCTTGCTGCAATATATGAGGTGATTCTAATTGGTTTTCCTTTATAAGTGGTTGACTTTTACTCCTTGACAGCGTTGAGGAACTTTTCCTTTGTCTGAACTGATTCCGTGCAGATTATAATGTCATGGTGGGATATCCTATCCTTGTCTGGTCTATTTGGGGTTCTAAAAGCTTCTTGTATCTGAATAGGCCTATCTTTTTGCATGTTTGGGAAATTCTCTTCTAGGATCCTATTAACCAATTTTCCTAGACCATTAAGTTCTGTCTCTATGTGATCCTCCACACCCATTATTCTCAGATTAGGCCTTCAGATGGTGTCTTCCAAATGGTGAATAGATGTATCATATTATTTGGATTTGTCTTGGATAGTTGTATGTTCTTTATAATATCCTGGCTGTCCTCACTCCCTCAGATTCAATGTTCTGCATGGTCTAACCTACTGTCAAGATTTTCTACTTCGTTTTTTTTTCTTTCTTTTCCTTCTAATTGGTTGGCGTTAATGGCTTCAAATTCTTCGTTGGAGCTTTGTTTTCAATCTTGTATGAATTTCTTTACTTCCTTCATTTTGTGCTCAGTGTTTATTCTAAAATCACTTAGTTGATTGGTTATTGTTTCCTTGAACTCCCATTCCTTCTGTTGGGCTCCATTCTGCATTCCCTTTGTGATTTACCTGAATTCTTTCAGCTGTCTGTTTATAGATTCCATGAAAATATTTGTGTATTCTCATCCCCTCTCACAATTCCTGTATAACTCTTTGATTAGCTTCCTCACGTTCACACAATTCCTGTATTTTTTTGACTGTTCTCAGCTTGCTCACACAATTCCTTTATTTCTCATTGACTGTTCTCAACCTGCTCACGCAATTCTTGTATCACTCTTTGAGTAGTTCCTCATGCTCATGAGATTCCTGTATTGATCTTTGGTTTGTCTCCTCTCTCTTCCTATCATGCTCATCCTGAGACTTTTACAAGTTTTCAATCATTTCGTTCACCATGTTTAGCAGTAGTATTTGTAGAGCTTTTTGGGAACTCTCCTCTGGATTATTCTTTAACTCTTCTGTCAATTGATTATCACGAATGGGAGTTGAGATACCCTGATTTGCCATTTTTCTTGTGTTTTTCTGTCTTGTTCTGTCCGTTTGGTATGAAAGTAACATTGTGTGCTAGAATAGTATTTTAAGGCAAACATCAACCTCAGTCCTGTATTTGCACAGTCAAAATAGCTGCAGATAAATTGTAGTTCAACAGATACAATCAATTCAAAAAAGTATGGATTAATAGGCTTTGAACAGCAGAGAAGAATTTGGCAATCCAGAAATTATTAGGTTTAGGGAAATATGTGGGAGAAATAGGCTGAGATGTATGTGGAAAGGTAAAAGGAGAGTGAATTTAATAAACTCCTAATTTCAGGGAGGGAAAAGGATTGGACAGAATGTTAGGAGAGAGAATAAAAAAAAAAACAAGAAAAAATGGAAAAAGAACAATTGAAATTTAAAAAGTGAAACTCAAAATCATGTAAATGTAAAGAAATATTGAGAGAAGAAAAGGGTAAGATGAGAGGAGGGGAGGAACAGAAAGGAAATATGAAAAAATAAAAAATAAAAATCCTTAAAATTAGTTACTTGAAAATTATATAGGTATAAAGAGATAATCTGCTATTAAAGAATTTAAGCCTAAGAGTTTGTGAATAGAGTAATACATTTCTGGATTATGTGTGTACCCAATTGGGGATAACATATAATAATCAATGAAGGTGATATATCTGCGGCTGCGCAAAACAGCAATTAAGGCATGCAAAACAGAAAGAGAAAAAATGAAAAGAATGAAAAAGAAGGGGAAATAAGCTACATAAAATATAATTTCACTCTTTCTTGTCTACTCTCTAGCCACCATGATGGACAGAAGAGATGGTTTTAGAAGGAAAAGGTTCTACTCTTCCCATTTTTCAAGGAAACATTCTCCCGATAAAAGGGACCTCCACCTGGAGGTCGAAAGGACTCTCCATACAACAGATCTGGCTCCAGTTTCAGCAGCAGGGGCTACTCTCCAGGATGGAGCAGAGCATATTCATTCCACAAGTCTCAGCATAGTTGTGGTGCCTGAACTCTGGGCCTGGGAGCTGTCCTTCAGCTCTTCAGCTAAAGGCTAGCGTTCAACCACTTGAGCCACAGCACCACTTCCAGATTTTTTACTTTTTGTTTGTATGGTGCTAAGGAATCGAACACAGGGCCTCATGCATGCAAGGCAAGCGCTCTGCCACTGAGCTACCTCCCCAGCCCTCTACTCAGTCTCTGAAAACATCACGAGAAACTTCACCTTCAAGCTATTCAGCAGTTCCTTCATCAAAGGTTTATCAGCAACACTGGGAAACTTTCGGGATGGTTGTGAAAATGTTGATTGAAAAAGATCCTTCATTATAACAGTCAATACAGTTGGCACTGAGACAGAATTTACATGGAATAGGTGAGCGTTTTGTTGAAGAATTGAAGCATTAAATTGCAGAGTATGATAATTCTGCTCAAGATTTTGGAGAGCATTTTTAGAAGAATTAGTGTTTAGGTATAATAAACATTAAAAGAAATGTTTCTAGATATAACCACCCTCCCTCCTCCACCTGTGGAACTGTGTAAATGTTTAATGTACGGGACTTTTGAGATGAAGAGCAATATTTTATTTGGCCATATTTCCAATTCAGTCAAAGGTCTAAAATAGTCTTTGAAAGATACTTTAGCTATAATTTTTTCTAAACATAAAGTCACTTAATCCATATTCCCCCAGCAACTCCCCGTCTCTCCCCCTCAAATGATGGTTAATTTGCTAAGCCTTGGTAAAGCAATCCTGGAGACTAGCTCTTTGAACTTGCTCTATTCTACTGTCTCCTATAACATATGCTGATTTGTTTGGTCATTTGAGTGTAACTTATAGGCAGAGATCTTTCCACTTAAAATGATAGTTTTTGCATTCTTGGAGCAGAGATTGCCATGTGAAAACTGCTACCATTTTGAGTTGTGAATTTTTGTTTGTGCTGACTCTTTTGTTAGTCCTTTAGCAAGTTGAGGATATCATCCTAATAAACAGAACCCTGGTATCTTAGTGCATATTTGCTTTCAGAACAGTTTTCATTCAGCAACAAAACAACTTTCAAATTTCTAAATCATAACTTCAAATTTTTTCTCAAAATAAATAACAGTGTTTTCTCTTAAAATATTCATGAATGTTTGGAGTACTGTAGCTGATCAAATCTTAAATATCATATAGTAAGAATAAAAGAAAGCAATTTGAGGTGGAAGATGAGTATTTTAAAAATGTAATTGCTGCAATAACTTTCTGCGGAAAAAACTCAGCAAATATAGGAGATTGGAGTTTAACATTTTCATAGACCCATACTGGTTTAAACCATTTTTTCAACTTTTCTTATATTAGTCTCTATAATGTGAGTGTTTTGTTCCGCTGACTTTTTTTGGGAGGGTGGGGTCCGGTTGTGGGGCCTGAACTCTGGGAGTGGACGCTGTCCCTCAGCTCTTCAGCTCAAGGCTAATGCTCTACCACTTGAGCGAAAACGCCAATTCTGGCTTTTTTCTTTTTGCTTATGTGGTGCTGAGGAATCAAACCCAGGGCCTCTAACATGCAAGGCAACCGCTCTACCACTGAGCCACCTTCCCAGCCCCTGTTCTGCTGACTTTTAAATGTCTTAGTCTTCAAAAATGTTCTTGAAAGAAACAAAGGAGAATTAGTAAGTTAGCAAGCAATCTCTGTGTGTACAGTCCTTCATGAGTGAGCCAACCAAATCATGAGTTAGTTAAGAATTTAACAGGCACCATTAGAATATTCCATTTATTTACTGGCCATTTTCAGCAGTCCTGTGCATTGAACCAAAATAATTTTTTTTAATTTTATTTGGGAACATACTGTACAGAGGAGTTACAATTACATGGGCAGGATAATGCATACATTTCTTACCAAGCATTGCAGCCTCCTCCTTTGTTTACCCTTCACACCCTTCCCAGCCTCCCCCCTCCCCCCCAATCCCAATCCTTCTCCTTCCCCCCCTTCCCCCTGCCCCCGTCCGCACCGACGTTGTAAAGCTCGTTTTGGACATGACAACTGGTACTTCTCATTGTTGCAACAGGTCCACCTGTATCCTTAAACAAGTGGTTTTCCCCCATCTCCTCCACAAGTTATACTGACATCAAATATAGTGAAAGCAGGGGTTATACTGTGGGGGAGGGACATACAAAGGAACAAAGAGATAATCTTATAAATGCGTTAGAAACACATGCATGAAAGAAAAAAACATTAAAATGCATATCTAAGGGTTCATTTTCCTGACATCACATTATCTGACCTTTTCCGCTTGACTCATACATATACTAGATATTGCAAATAAGGGAAACCATGGGACCTATGTTTCTTTTGGCCTGGCTTTGTAGCATTAGTTAATATGGAAATTTTAACAATCATGTTTGTTATTACTGCCCAATTGCATTATACTCCCATTCGTTTTCCATTTCTACCATGTTCTCACTTCAATTCTGGCCTATTTCTATGCCCTTTATTGTTTCCTTCATCTAAAAGTACCTAAAATTTACATTGAAACTGGAAATAGCAATATAAATAATTTAATGAAGCTTATGATGCATGTTTCAAAATATGTGTTATATCATTTTACAAGTTTTGATGAAAGCCACTTTTCTGTGACCACCTTAATTTTCCTCTCTTTGAAATCTAAGTTCTTAACTTTTCCAACATTTATAAACTATAAGCCCAATAAAAGTTCCATATATTATCTGCTATTCTTCAGTGTGAATATTGATGTGTTGCTCACTTTAGAATGATCAAGATGTCATTGATGTTGATTTTATTTTATCCTCTCAGTGTTTTCTTTCCCTTAAATATTCTGTTCCCAGAATTCAGTTCCTTTAATCAAGAATTTTTTACAAGTAACATTTGAGACAATACCATAGGCAGAGGAGTTATTCACTTTATTGAAATTATTTGATGTTTACTAACATATATTTCAGTACAGGCACAAGCATTTAAAGCTGTTATAGCTTGCCATTGGCAGCATTCTGATAAGCTTGTCAGTGTTTAACAGCTTATTTGGTTTTTGCTTTTTGATGCGTTTTAAAGTCTAATTTTAGGATAGATATATTCAGGTGTGTTCTACAGTATATTTTGCAAAATGCTCTTAGTTTTAAATTGTTGTTTTTGATTAAGGCCCAAATGATGTGACAAAACTTTTATTGTCTTACCATAAAGCCTTCATGACCAACAGGGAAAGTAGATATTGTAAAGATTTTTGTGAATTAAAAAAAATACAAAGTAAAGCAACCAAGTTTAAATAAAAATATATAATTTCACTGTATTGCTATAGTAAATATTATTCTATGTGTATTACCTTTTTTTAAAAAATGAACACTATTTGCCATCTAATTTGAATTAAATACCCCCTTCTTCATCAGAGGGTCATTAACTTAAACGTTATCAACTACACAATATTTTCACAATATATTTGCCATTATTTTGGGGAAAAAAACCCAAAATTTTAGTATTGTCACATAGTAAAACCGAAAACAGTTTAATTCTCTGGAAACTCCTAACTTTTAAAACTGAATAATTGTTAAGAGGACAGAATATATGTGTTCTTCAAAATTATTACAAACACTAACTACTCATTTTCAAATTCTGAACCAGAATTTTGACATTCAAATTTTGAATGTCTCTGGTTCACAGACATACAGAGACATTCAAAACAGTACTTATTTGCATGTTATTTAATTCTGCAATAGCTGCAGTTTCAATGGAGGTTTGAGAAATCAACAGAAAATATAGCCACATTCTGGTAGAGGATAAAACTACGATGTGTAATAATTAATTCCTCAAGAATAAGCTATTATTTCTATGAAAATCAATCCCAAGCTTTTATGCCATAAAGTCATCCTAGCCCAACAATTTCCAACTTGTAAGGTGCACCTTAAAATTCCCGTAATTCTCATCATGAACAGCTTATCACTATTGCAAAAAAATACTACACTTCTGCTAATGTGATGCCCTTCTTAATGTGGAAAGAACACTACACTAAACTTTGCTGCAACATTTTCCCCCCAGTGGTATTTGTGAAATCCGAACACTTGCAAATAATATTTATATTTTTATCTATCATAGATATTCAGGTGGCTAAGACCAGAAGATTATGGTTCAAAGCCCACCCAGGGAGGAAGGCTCATTAGATTCTTGTCTCCAATAAACTGCTCAGAAAAATCCAGACAAAAGTGGCACTGAGGTTGAGTGGTAGGGCATAAGCCTTCAGCAAAAACTGGCTCAGAGAGAGAGGCCAGCTCCAGTGTTCGAGACTGTGGACAAACCAAAAAACAAAAACAAAATAAAAACAAACCGCAACACTGGCATTTTTCTCATTGTATACAGAGGCACGTAATTAAGGAAATTTCTTCCTGTATTACAAACACAGAGATGAACCAAGACTTCACAAAATTACTCTCTTCATACCTTGTTACACCAAAGCCTCAAAAAATTGCTTTTTCTAAATTTATAAATTAATTTCATGCATTTGTTGCCAACTCTGTCTAGATTATTCACAGTATCATTTTATACATGCATTATCTATTAACTAAGTTCTAATTATACCTCGCTTGAAAGAATATTTTAAGCAAATAGAATGCCAGAATCATTTGGGAATTTGTCAATTAAACCCTCTACTTAAAAATAATTTTGTAGTATCCTATAGAATACAAAATTACAAACAAAGACAAAATATTTATTTTAAATCTAAATTCTAATTTAGCAAGGTCTACAAAGTACTACATTAGATGAACTTTGCTATTTCTCTAGGCTTAAATTTTGTAATCCTTCATCATTTGTTTGGAATCCAACAGAAGGATGCTTACTTTTTCAAAGTTTTCATTGTGAATCATGAGCCATTTTGCATCTAGGAATGTTCTGTAATGAAGAGAGCATTAAGAACACAACTGAGGATTATAAAGGACTTGCGTTTCAATAGGAAATGACTTCTCAAAACATACTGACAAAAATTAGCCCAAACTTCCAACTGTGTATCCCTTTCTTTTTGTTTGGTGTTTCATGGAGATAAAATTATACTATCTGGCTCAGGGAAGGTATCGCTATGTAATTATAATCTCTAATCTCGTGTCTTAGTCTGAGTGCTAGAATTCCAGGATTGTATCACATTGCTTTGTCATAGTTTGTTGGTTTATTTAATTTACAGACTAGCAATTCTGAACTTCTCTGACTGCTCAAACTGTTTATGTACTATTTTCAAAGATGTGCTAACATTTAACACAGGATATGAACATGTTCAGATGCACATGCAGGGGTCTCTGATTCATTCTTTCATGGATCCAATCCCTTTAATAATGATTACTTGACCTTCTTACTATCTCTGGTTCCTACCTATGTAATATTCTCAAGCTTTTTGAAGAAATTTCATTTGAGGACTTTTTAATATTAACAATTATCATTGATCTAGTTTTACTCAGGATATATTTTATATTTTTTAACTTTTCTACACATTCCGAGAGTTGTTTTATTTGTGTAGGTTTGTTTGCATATATAAGTGCCTCTGTGTGTATGTGTATGTTTGTAAGTATATATGCAAAAGCCTCAACAACCTTATTCAGCAATCTTGCTCATGACTAGTATTCTATCACTTGAGCTCACGCCTATAATTCTAGCTACTCAGGAGGTTGAGATCTGAGGATTGCAATTCAAATCTAGCATGAGTAGGAAAGAAAGGTTCAGAGGCACTTATCTCCAATTAACCACCAGAAAACTGGAAGTGGCGCTGTGGGTCAAGTGGTAGAGCACTAGCCTTGAGCTGAAGAGCAGAGAGACATTGCCCATGCCCACAGTTCAAGCCCTGCCACGACCATCAAAAAGAAAGAAAGAAAGAAAGAAAGAAAGAAAGAAAGAAAGAAAGAAAGAAAGAAAGAAAGAAAGAAGGAAAGAGAAATGAGATCTTAGCCATTAGTTCATTGCTAGTATAATTCCCTCACTCTCAACATGGACTTTTTTTTCTAGATAAGTACATGCTCTTATATCTAACTTGCTTTGAACCAGAACTATTCTTCCATTCTAAATTTTACAAATTTGCGTGATTAGCAACCATGATTTAGAGTTAGAAGATGGAAGAGAGTGGCCTCATCCTTCATGTTTCACTTAGTATTAATGCTTTCTGTATGTCACTCCCATAGATCTACATATTGGCATTGGCTTTATTGTTTCAAAGTTGTCTTATTTGCAGAGTTTTCTGTAGTATATTGAACCAATATACTTAAACACAGAACTTTTCTTTCTCCTATTATTCCTATTGTTTCTTCTACTGTTAACTTATGTACACTTGGGAAATAATGCACAACACACACACTCACAAAAAAAAAATTCTTAGAATCTTCTTCCCGGTTAAATTTAAGTTACAGAGAACTTATGAAATTTGAACTTAATGTACTCTTGGATAATGGTTTCTTTCATGTTTTTACTGTAAAAATAGTGTAGAGGGCTTAGAGTAAGGTAATGAGTACATTTCCTTTTGAGCATTGTTACATTCTCTTTTGTTTTTCCTGTGGCATCCCTTCCATCCCCATCTACCCAAATCCCCCCTCCCCTCCCCAAGTTGTAAAGTTCATCTTCTACAAAGTGTCTTGTTCATCTCATTGTTACAATAGGCCATCCTGTATCTTTCTTTCATCATTTTGTTATTTCCCTTCCCCTCCCCACATTAGAAAAATGTATATACAAGATGCAAGATGAAAACAGGGGTTATACCATGGGGGAAGAACATAGAAGACAAACCAAAAATCACATAGTACATTTTAGATACATTAAAAACTAGAGCAAGTAAAATACAGTAATTTGTGTCCATATCTTGGGGTTCATTTCACTTAACATCATCTTATATGGCCATATGTACATGGATAATGTTTTTATAAGCCATTTAAATTCCCTATTTTGTCTTTGCTAAGTTGTCGCTGAAACACGTGTCACCTCATGTCCAAAGATGACTTTGTGCTATTTCAATGAAGCCAAAAAACATTCATTTTAACTCGAGCAGCGCCATAGATTGTTACTGGAAATAAGTGGAAGGAACTGTTACTGCAAGTGGAAACTGATCCCAAGAGAGGAATTGAACATGGAGAAATGACAAAATTCAAGTTAATTTATGTGTTCCTTTTTACTGAACAAGGAAAGAATCCATGTCTTGAAGGAAACTGTCCCTGACTTGTTCGATTGTGTTATTTACTCATATAAAACATGTCTGTAAAATTATAGTTGAGAGTTTAACAAAAAACAATGTGCCATTTGAAGGCCAGCATAGGAAAAAAGGAAATAACTTAGTTTAAAAAGTTTTCTGCTGGGAAGGTGGCTCAGTGGTAGAACGCTTGCCTTGCATGCCTGAGGCCCTGGGTTGGATTCCTCAGCACCACATAAGCAAAAAAAGAAAAAAAAACGGAAGTGGCGCTGTGGCTCAAGTGGTAGAGCACTAGCCTTGAGCTGAAGAGTTGAGGGACAGTGTCCAGGCCCAGAGTTCAGGCCCCACAACCGGACCAAAAAAAAAAGTGTTCAGCTGTAAAGAAATAAAGACATGGACGTTTTAAAGTGACTTATGCATGGATATTTCCTTCCTGAGATGATTTTCCTGTTGCAGGAGTCAGTTAACCATTCCTCTAGTCTGGGCCTGAGTTCTCCATCCCAATAAGGATTCCAAAAAGGCAGGATCCAGTGAGTATGATCAGCAAAATAAGTCTCTTCTCAAACCAATGCTTTAAGGATGGTCCCAAAGAAATATGTGCGTTTTTTTGCTTGTTTATTTGTTTGTTTGTTTGTTTAGTTTGTGCTTCTTCTGGGGTTTGAACTTAGATGCTGGACCATGTCCCTGAACAATTGTCTTCCTTGTCCAACTTTCCCCAAAGCTAGTACTCCATTGCTTGAGCCAAAACTCCACTTTTGGCTTTTTTTGTGTTTAATTACAGATAAGAATTTGAGAGACTCTCCTGCCTGGGTTTACTTTGAAATGAGAAAGTAAAAAAGCCAAGTGACATAAGATTTCTGTTTGAACCAAAAAATACTAGAAGAAGTTTATTATAAAGCTAATAATTGACAATTTTTAAAAGAAGAAAATATGTCCAGCAAAGAAACCATAACTTCAATAACTCAGCAAAAGTAGGTACACCAAATCATTTTGGAATTATTTTTTCTTCTTGGGAAGATAACTATTGACTTCGTAGTTCCTTTTGGGGAAACTTAAAGTCATATTTACATTTTTTTTGTTCGCCATGGGGCTTGAACTCTGATCCTGGGCCCTGTCCCTCAACTCTTCAGCTCCAGCTGAGCACTCTACCACTTTAGGTACAGCACCACTTCCAGGTTTCTGGTGATTAACAGAAGATAAGAGTCTCATGAACTTTCTGGACCAGGGAGTTATTCCTTCTCTTCAGTCACAACTGTTAATTAGCCTCTGAATTTTTGGTGCCATGACGGAGCAAAAAGATTTCAAATCTTACTTACACTACCTGTCCCATTGTGATTAGCACTGACCACTGAAATGCCTGGAAGCCTTCAATTTCCAGTATTAATCTTCACTTGATATCTAAGCACATTCCTTGCATTAATTGCCATGACCTATTGACAAAACATTTTTTTCAACACTGTATTCTAATATGGGTAAATTACATGAATTAAGGACTATTGTCAGGTATCAGTATGAAAGGAGCAATTATATTTTCCAAGTACGGCTTCTTTATTTTGTATTTACTAACTGTCTTTTTTGCAAGTCCTGGCACTTGAACTGAGGGCCAGGAAACTGTTCCTGAGGAGTTTTTTGTTTTGTTTTGTTTTGCTCAAGGCTAGCACTCTACCACGTGAGGCACAACACTACTTCCAGTGTTTCTTTTTCTGTTTATTTGGTACTGAGGAATTGATTCCAGAGATTCATGCATGCTAGGCAATAACTGTACCATGAAGCCACATTCCCAGAGACTTAATGACTTTCTTAAGATAGCATTAATTTTTCATTCCGTTACTATGTATTATAATTTAATCCAGGTGGTAGAAAAGGAAGTGGAAAACATTACTAAGTCCAATAAGGCTGACATTCCTGTCACATCACTAAGCAAGTACAGTGTTAAGACCTGCAGGACTCATAGGGCGGTTACATGTGACATTATTATGTAAAACACCATTAATAGTCATCTCCAACATCCGTAACATTCTGCTTCCACTTTCAAGGTCAAGAGCCAAATATCTAAGCCATTTTATTGATTGTTTCTCCTAGGAAGGAAGAATGAGGGTGTGGAAGGAGATGGTGGGAAAATATGTATATTGGCTTCCTGCCCACATTTTTTGGATTTTTAAAAAGTGCTACTGATGAACGCCCATTTACATCTAATTGACTATACTAACTGCACAAGATGCAGATAAATGAATGCATTTATTCTGGTGGATAGTCACATATATTAACAAAATCCATTTCTAAAAAAAAAAAGTACTAGGTAAGAAAGTATAAATTATTGACTATAAAATGGTTTCTTTTCTTAGCAGAACAAAATGTAGTATTGAAATGTTTACTCCAGCTATCTATGAGATTTTATGCTGTCTCAGTATCAAAATGTTCTCTAATTCCTGTAACATCCAAGCATTAAAGAATGATTTGAACATCTGAGTAGTTTTAGAAACAAAGGTAGATAATAGCCTCCTTCTTGCAGAGACATGTGATAGAAAGTATGATTGACTGTATTATAGTTCTCATTTTTCCCTCTTTATCTCAAGTGTTGCATATTTTGGTATATTACTCTATATCCTGCATCAGCTCCCTGTAAGTGAGATTTAACTCTACTCTGCAATGTCGATTGGTCATGTGACTTACATTAGTTTACAAAAATGAACGAGAAGTGGCGACAGATTTCTATGCAATTCTCCCTGTCTAACAGCTGACAGCTGACTTGTTTTCTCTTAGCTATAAAAATAGCATATTTCCAGAGGGAATCTGCTTCCAACTTATATACTGGAAGAACATGGCATGTGAAATTGAGGCAAAATTCAAAAATAGCCACATACATATAACACAACAAGAATTAAGCTAATATTAGAATGTGATACTAAGATGTTAGTTTCTTACCATCCTTGTATGCCTTTATGATAGTTGACTGTATCACACCAGAATTTAACAAATACTAAACGAAAACTAAACAAATAGAAACTTTTCCTGTTTGATGATACTACATTTTTTATAAAGAAGCATTCTACATGAGATCACTTATGGGGTAATCTTTTTTATATGTGGGTTTAATCACTCTAGAGCACTGTATCTAATATCCACAATCATTATCCATACCTTGTGATTGAGATGAGGAAGAACAAACTATCTAGATTTCCTTTTATTTATTTATTTATTTTATTTGTGAACATACTGTACAGAGGGGTTACAATTACATGGGCAGGATAATGCGTACATTTCTTACCAAGCATTGCACCCTCCTCCTTTGTTTACCCTTCACATCCCTTCCCAGCCTCCCTCCTCCCCCCCAGTCCCAATCTTTCTCCCACCCCACCCCCCCACCCCCGCATCGACGTTGTAAAGCTCGTTTTGGACATGACAACTTGTACTTCTCATTGTTGCAACAGGTCCACCTGTATCCTTAAACGACTTGTTTTTCCCCATCTCCTCCACAAGTTATACTGACATCAAATACTTCCTGGATTTTTCCTTCTCTTTTCCTCTTTTCTTTTTCTAGTGTGAATTCTCATACTTTCTCCAAATTCTCCTATTAATAAAGGAAGAATGCCACATTGTGGATACCAAGCAAAAGGCTTGAAATCAAGAATTTCATTCTTGGGAGAATTCCGGGAAAATGGCGGAGGAGAAGCTGGAGGCAAAACAAGCTCTTGCATAGAAAGCAGTTTTAGAGTTCCAGTGAACAGTTCTAAGCCAGAGAATCACACCAAGTGTGCAATCACAGAACAGAGAGATAGGCCAGAGAGGGAAAATCCAGGCAAGGAGACAGACCTGAGCGGCAGCGGCTGTACTGATATACCTCAAACAGAGAGAGTCCGGGACGAAAGAGCCAGATGCGGCGGTCAAGCAGATTCTACTCAACACCAGCAAGAACCAACAAGGAGCGGACATCTTCATACTACAGTTCGCAGACCAGAGATGACCCAAGAACCAAGACTCGGCTTGAGTAGAAGCCTGACGTCCTCACTCCTTCTCAGGGAGCAGAGAAGGGAAGGCCACCCCTCCCTCCCCCAGTACCAGAGATCTCCAGCTTGGATACGAACAAAGCGCGGTGGAGCTGCTAGCTCAAACTCAGGCCTTGGAATAAAACTAGGGTCATTTAGCAAGTTACAAGAACTTAATGGCTTGACCTGCCAGACTCAGCTCCACCCAGGGAAAAGTCACCCAGTTCGGGCGTCAGCACTAGGAGTGACTTTCTTCATCAGGTAATCAGAGGCAGAGGCTGCCCCTCCCTTTAGCAGCCTCAACAATCAACTGAAATTCAGTAAACAGAAACCCTGAGAGTGGCTCCAGGCTGGGCACTGTGAGTTTCTTACAAACTAGCCCCCGGGAAAAGCTACTGTTTGCTGAAAGGCCTCAAATCTACCCAGAACCTAGCCTCATCACAGCATCTCCAAACTTGAGGAAAAAGCCATCTCCCTCTTTTGTGATACTCAAAGCACACCCGCTTCCAATTGAACTATCTTGGGAGGAGGATCGAAAAATCCTGGGTAAAGCAGAGCATTTTTCTGCCTGTCCAAACAAACTGACTTAAGATACCAACCAAGCCACAGGACCACAAGCAGACCAGAGACTTCAACCAGAGGCTGATTACAGACACAAGGGAGATGCAGGATTTTTCCCAACCGTCCCCAAAAAATCAAAACACTCTTTATTTCCTCTTCTTATTTTTTTATTCCTTTTACAAAAAAAAAAACTTTCTTTTCTAAAAATTTTTTAAATTTTTAATTTTTACCTTTTTTTTGAAAAAAAATTGTTTTCTAGTAACTTTTTTACCCCTTATAATATTTATTTTAGGGATACATGCTTGTGTGCATTTTTCTTTTTTTTTTTTCTCTTTTAAAAAAAATTTTTCTTTTTGTTTTTTGCTTAGCTCGACTGAATTCTGATCTTTTTTTTCTTTCTTTGTTATCGTTCTCACCTTTTCCTCTCTTTTCTGCTTCTTTATGGGACTTAATTGTTGTTCTGCACATTCTCAGATAAACCCATAGTTGATTATTAGACCCTATCCCCCATTGTGTACACACTTAATCCACAAATTTATTACTCAATTCAAAACTTCTGAGACTTAAATTCCTTAATAGCAGTATTACCTCTTTATACCTATATATTATTTTAAGTATTTTTATTTTTAAGTTTTTCACATCTCCTTTATATCCCTCTCCTTCTCTCATTATATTCACGTTCTTTGAATAGATTTTTCTTGAATCTGCATATGATTCATTTTTATTTTTCTATTTTTTCTGGTGTCTTTTTTTCGCTTTCTCTTTCTTCTTGTTTTCTCTCTCTCTACTTTCATCCTATCTAACCTATTTCCTGCTTTGAGACTAGGACTAAGTTATCTCTCCCGGTACCTGCCCACATCACTTTATTCCTATTTTTTACCAACATTTCTCCCTAACTCTAATAATTTCTGGTTTACCAAATTCTTCTTTGTGGTTCGTAGCCCACTAATATATAGTTGTTTGATGTTGAATAGAGGTATCTATTGAACTAGTTTGTATCTGCAGACTATTGACTGTGCAAATTCAGACTTGGGTTGATGCTTGCCTTAAGTTAGTGTTCTAGCACAAAACTGGTGTTACTTTCATCCCAAATGGGGAGAGTAAGCCGGAAAATCACAAGAAAAATGGCAAGTCAGGGTAACTCCAATCCGACTCATGATTATCAGGGGACAGAACACATAATGAATAATCCAGAGGAGAGTTCTAAAATAGGTCTACAAACACTGCTGACAAACATGATAAATGAAAATATTGAAAATATACAAAGAACTCTGTATGAGCGTGATAGGGAGAGAGAGGAGGCAATGAAAAGGTTTATACAGGAATATCATGAGCGTGAGGAAGCTACTCAATAACTGATACAGGATTTGCTTGAGCACCTTGAGAATACTGAAAGAGAAAGGCAGGAATGGCATGAACAGGCTGAGAACACTCAAAGAGAACTAGGGAAGCTAAGCAAAGAGCAATACAGGAACTGAGAGAGCATGATGAGAATACACAAAGATCACTAAAGGCATTCATGGCATCCATTAAAAAAGAGCTGAAGGAAGTCAGGGAAACCACAAAGGAATCCTGAATGGAACCCAAAAGAAGGAATGGGAGTCCAATGAAATCATAACCAATAAACTAAGTGATTTGAGAATAAACATTGAACACCAAATTAAGGAAGTAAAGAAGTCCATACAAGATCCATACAAGATTACAGAGAAATAATATACAACCATCCAAGACAAGTCCAAGAAATATGATAGATCTATCCAACACTTGGAAGACACCATTAGAAGGCCTAATCTAAGGATAATGGGTGTACAGGAGCACCTAGAAACAGAAGTTAATGGTCTAGGAAATTTGTTTAACAGGATCCTAGCAGAGAACTTCCCAAACATGAAAAAAGATAGACCTATTCAGATACAAGAAGCTTTTAGAACTCCAAATAGACCAGATCCGAATAGGACATCCCACCATCACATTATAATCCACACAGGATCAACTCAGACCAAGGAAAAGATCCTTAAAGTTGTCAAGGAGGAAAGATTAATCACCTATAAAGGGAAACCAATTATAATCACCTCAGATTTCTCAGCAGAGACAATCAAAGCAAGAAGAGCCTGGAATGATGTATGCTAAGCCCTAAAAAAAAAAAAGAAAAAACAAAACAAAAAAAAAACAAAAAAAAACTACTATCAACAAAGAATACTGTACCCATCTAAACTCTCCTTCAGAACTGAAGGCCAAATAAAAACCTTCCATAGCAAAGAGAAATTGAAACAATACATCTCCACCAAAATAGCCCAAGATGTCCTACACATAGAAAACCAACAAGATCACAATAAAGGCCAAGAAACTGCACCTAACTGAGAATCCAAGAACCATAGGAAGGACCCAGTGTTCACAACCCTCAAGAAGGCAGATAACATGGTAGGAACTCCCAAATACCTCTCAGACCTATCTCTTAACATAAACAAACTTAACTCTCCAATTAAGCGACATAGACTATCTAGTTGGATTAAAAAACAAGATCCTTCTATCTGCTGGTTCAGGAGTCACATCTTGCCTGTAAAAACATGCACATTTTCAATGTTAAAGGCTGGAACAAAATCTACCAAGCAAACGGCCCCCATAAACAGGCAGGAGTTGCAATACTAATATCAGATAAAATAGACTTCAAGTTAAAATTCGTGAGAAGAGATAAAGAAGGTCGCTACATACTAATTAAGGGATCTCTCCTTCAGGAGGATATTAAAATTCTAAATATCTATTCGCCAAACAATGGAACACCCACATTTATCCAAGAAACAATACTTTCCCTCACATCCCACATAGATCCCAAGACATTAATTGTTGGGGATTTTAACACACCACTCTCCCCAATAGATAGATCAACTCAGCAAAAACTCAACAGAGAAACTGCAGATCAAAACAGCTGCATAGATCAACTAGCTTTAACAGACATCTACCGAATATTTCACCCAGCAGCATCAAAGTACACGTTCTTCTCAGCAGCACATGGAACATTTTCTAAAATAGACCACATTTTAGGCCACAAAGCAAACTTCTCCAAATTCAGAAACATTGAAGTTATACCTTGCATTCTCTCTGACCACGAGGGAATAAAATTAGAACTCAACACCAAAAGCCTCCAAAGAAAGTAAAGTAACACATGGAGGCTGAACAACACACTGCTGAATCACCAGTGGGTCATGGAAGAGATTAGAAAGAAAATTCAAATGTTCATGCTATTCAACAAAAATAAGCACACAAATTACCAGCTCCTCTGGGACAGAGCAAAGGCAGTACTCAGAGGCAAGTTTATACCTCTGAGATCCTACATCAACAAATTGGAGAGATCTGAAACCAACAAATTAATGTGACATCTGAACCTCTTTGAAAAAGAGCAGCAAGATAAACCCCAATCCAGTAGATGGAAAGAAATAATTAAAATTAAATCAGAATTAAATGAATTCGATTCCAAAAAAACTATAGAAAGAATCAACAAAACAAAGTGTTGGTTCTTCGAAAAAATTAACAAAATTGACAGACCCTTAGCAAACCTTATCAGAAAAAGAAGAGAATACACACAAATTAATAAACTCAGAGATGAGAATGGAATCATCACCACGCAAACAACCAAGATTCAGAACATTACAAGGGAATACTTCTCAAAACTTTATGCTTAAAAGTTTGAGAACTTGACAGAAATGGACCTTTTCCTAGCAAATATTGACATGCCAAAACTAAACCAAGATGAGTTAAACCAGCATAACAGGCCTATATCATGCATTGAAATAGAAACAGCAGTAAGAGACCTCTAAGCTAAGAAAAGTCCAGGACCAGATGCTTTTACAGCGGAATTCTACAAGGCCTTCTAAACAGAAGTCACACCAATATTCCTCTAACTTTTCAATGAAATTGAAAGAGAAAGTTCACTACCGAACATATTCTATGAAGCCATCATAATCTTCATCCCAAAACCAGCCAGGGATTCATCAAAGAAAGAGAACTATAGACCCATCTCTTTAATGAACATTGATGCAAAACTTCTCAACAAAATTTTGGCCAAACGACTTCAACAATTCATCCAAAAAATCATACACCATGATCAAACAAGATTCATTTCAGTGATGCGAATCTGGTTCAATATACGCAAATCAATTAATATTGTTCATCACATGAACAGGAGCAAGAATAAGAAACACATGATGATGATCTCAATAGATGCAGAAAAAGCATTTGACAAAATCCAACATCCCTTTATGATTAAGGTTTTGGAAAAATTAGGAATCCATGGAACATTCCTCAATTCAATAAAGGCTGTATATGACAAACCTACAGCCAGCATTATACTTAATGTTGAAAAACTAAAGCCATTTCATCTTACCTCAGGTACAAGACAAGGATGTCCACTCACTCCACTTCTCTTCAGTCTAGTATTAGAATGCCTTGCTACAGCAATAAGACAAGATGCAAACATAAAAGGGATCCTAATAGGGAAAGAAGAAATAAAACTCTCCCTCTTTGCAGATGACATGATCCTGTATTTAAAGAATCCCATAGACTCCACTCCCAAATTACTCAAGCTGATTCAAAAATTTGGCAAAGTAGCAGGGTATAATATTACCCCTCAAAAATCAATGGCTTTTCTCTATGCCAACAATGAGAAAAGTGTCGCTGAAATTAGGAAAGCAACTCCATTTGTAATAGCCGCACAAAAAATTAAATACCTAGGAATTAACCAAAGAATTGAAAGACCTCTATAATGAAAACTTTAAAATCTTGAAACAGGAAATCAGCACAGAACTTAGAAAATGGCAAAACCTGCCAATGCTCCTGGATTGGAAACATTAACATCGTGAAAATGGCAATACTTCCTAAGTCCATCTACAAATTCAATGCAATACCTATCAAAATACCAACCTCATTCTTCACTGAAATAGAAGATGCAATCCAAAAATTCATATGGAACAATAAAAGACCCCGAATAGCAAAAATGCTCCTCAACGGAGAGAACACTGCTGGAGGAATATTAATACCAAATTTCAAACTCTAGTATAAAGCCATTGTAATCAAATCCGCTTGGTACTGGCATAAGAACAAACCTCAGGACCAATGGAATTGAATTGAAAACCCAGAAATGAACCTACAGGCATATAGCCAAATAATCTTCGATATGGGATCTAAAATAATAGAATGGAAGAAAGACAGCCTTTTCAGTAAATGGTGCTTTCAAATTTGGTTAACTACTTGTAGAAAACTAAAGCTAGATCCTTATATATCACCCTGCACCAGAATCAACTCCAAATGGATCAAAGACCTCAGAGTCAAAGCAGTCACTCTGAAAACATTACAGGATGGAATAGGAGAAACCCTAGGCTTCGTCGGCTCAGGCCGAAATTTTCTTAATAGAGACCCAGAAACCCAACAAAGCAAAGAAAGGTTGGACAAATGGGATTGCATGAAGTTGCAGAGCTTCTACATGGCAAAGGACATAGCTAGCAAGATCGATAGAAAGCCCACAGATTGGGAAAAGATCCTCACTAGTCATACAACGGACAAGGGTCTCATATCTAAAATATACTTGGAGCTCAAAAAATTAAACCCCTCAACAACAAATCCTCAAAGAAACAACTGCCCAATAAATAAGTGGGCTAGGACTTTCTTGCCCTGCCTGGTTTTGAACTGTGATCCTCAGATCTCAGCTTTCTGAGTAGCTAGGATTACAGGTGGGCTCTTTCATTAAAATTTTTTTTTTTGAGTTCCAGGAAGATGGCGGAGGAGAAGCTGGAATCTGAACAAGCACTCGCATAGAAAGTAGTTTTAGAATTCCAGTGAAGAGTCCTAAGCCAGAGAATCACACCAAGTGTGCCATCACAGGACAGAGAGTTAGACAAGAGAGGGGAAGCCAAGGAGAGTTAGACAAGAGAGGGGAAGCCATCAGCTGCCGCTGAGACACAGACATACCTGAGACACAGAGAGTCGGGGACGAAGGAGCCAGACTCAGCGGACGAGCGGATTCTACTCAACACCAACAAGAACCGGCAAGGAGCGAACATCTTCATCCTGCTGTTTGCAGACCAGAGATGACTCAGGATCCAAGACTCGGCGTGAGTACAAGCCCGACATCCTCACTCCTCAGGGAGCAGAGGAGGGAAGGCCACCCCTCCCCCCCCCAGCACCGGTGATCTCCATCTTGGATACCGACAAAGCTCGGAGGAGCTGCTAGCTCCAGCTCAGGCCTTGGAATAAAATGAGTCATTTAGCAGGTCACAAGAACTTAACGGCGAAGTGACCTGCCAGACTCAGCTCCATCCAGGGAAAAGTCACCCAGCTCAGGCGCCAGCCATCGGAGTGCCTTGCCTCACTGGGTAACCAGACCCAGAGGCAGCCCCTCCCTCTAGCAGCCACCACAATCAATTGAAAAACAGAAACCCTGAGAATGGCTCCAGGCTGGGCGCTGTGAGCTTTATCACAAAATAGCTACAGGGAAAAGCTACTGTTTGTTGAAAGGCCTCAACTGTACCCAGAACCTAGCCTCATCACCACATCCCCCTCTTTTGTGACTCTCAAAGCAGACCACCCTCCCAGAAAACTAACCTGGGAGGGGGATCTCAAAATCTTGGGTAAAGTAGAGCATTTTTCTGCCTCTTCCAACCAACCGACTTAAGAAACCAATCAAGCCACAGGACCTCAAGCTGACCAGAGACTCCAACAAGAGACTGGTTGCAGACAAAAGGGAGATACAGGATTCTTCCCACTCCTCCCCCCCCCAAAAAAAAATCAAAAGACTTTTTTTTCTTTTTTTTTCTTTTTTTTTCTTTCTTCTTCTTCTTCTTCTTCTTCTTTTCTTTTTTTTGCTTGTTTTTTGTTTTTTGTTACCATATATATATATATATATATAATTTTTTTCCCTTCTAAAACTTTTATTAATCTTTCATTTTTGCCTCTTCTGAAAAAATAATTGTTTTCCAGTAACTTTTTTTTTCTCATCTTATAATTTTTATTTTAGGAATACGTGAATGAGAGTTTTCCTTTCTTTTCTTGTCTTCTTTTTTTCTTTCTTTCTTAATTATCTTTTTGTTTTTTATCCAGCTCTACTGAACTTCTGATTTTTTCTTCTCCCTTTCCCATCCTTAAAGATTTTCACATCTCCTCTATGTCCCTCCCCTTCTCTGAACATATTCACATTCCTCTCTAAATAGACGGTCTTTTAACCTCTATAATAACATTAATTTTTACATTTCTATTCTTTTTCTGGTCTCTCTTTATTCCCCTTTCCGTCTCTTCTTTTTCTCTCTCTCTCTACCTGCATCCTACCCAACCCATTTCCTGCACTGTGATTAGGACATAGTTAACTCTCACTGTGCCTCCCCACACCAATCTATTCCCATTTTTTACCCACATCTCTCCCTAATCCTAATAATTTCTGGTTTTCCAAATTCTTTTCTGCGGTTCGAAGTCCTTTAATATAGTCGTTTGATGTTGAATAGATGTATCTGTTGAACTAGATTGTATCTGTAGACTATTGACGGTACAAATGCAAACTTTGGTTGATGGTTGCCTTAAGATAGTGTTCTAGCACAAAACTGGTGCAATCTTTATCTCAAATGGGCCTAGTAAGCCGGAAAAACACAAGAAAAATGGCAAATTCGGGTATCTCAATTCCCAACCCTGATAATCAGGGATTAGAACAGATAAAGAATAATCCAGAGGAGAGTTCCCAAATAGCTCTACAAACACTAATAGCAAACATGATAAATGAGAAGTTTGACAATGTACAAAGGACTCTGTATGAGCGTGATAGGGAGAGAGAGGAGGCATCCCAGAAGTTTATACAGGAATATCATAAGCGTGAGGAAGCTTCTCAAAAACTGATACAGGATTTGCGTGAACAACTTGAGAATACTCAAAGAGAAAGGGAGGAATGGAGTGAGCAGGCAGAGAACACTCAAAGAGAACTGCAGGAATCCCACAGAAGGGAGGAAACTAATCAAAGAGTAATTCACGAATTAAGAGACCAGGTAGAGAATACACAAAGATCACTAAAGGCATTCATGGAATCCATTAACAAAGAGCTGAAGGAAGTCAGGGAGACCACAAAGGGAATGCTGAATGGAACCCAACAGAAGGAATGGGAGTCCAAAGAAACCATAACCAATCAACTAAGTGATTTGAGAACAAACACTGAACACCAAATTAAGGAAGTAAAGAAATTCATACAAGACCTAAAACAGAGCTTCAACAAAGAACTTGAAGCCATCAAAGCTGACCAATTAGAAGGAAAAGAGATAAAAAACAAAGTAGAGAGTCTTGACAGCAGGTTAGACCATGCAGAAGATCGAATCTCAGGGATTGAAGACAGCCTAGATATTATAGAGAAAGAACATTCAACCATCCAAGACAAGTCCAAGAAATATGATAGGTCTATCCAACACCTGGAAGACACCATCAGAAGGACCAATCTAAGGATAATGGGTGTAGAGGAGCACCTAGAAACAGAAGTTAATGGTCTAGGAAATTTGTTTAACAGGCTCCTAGCAGAGAACTCCCCAAACATACAAAAAGATAGGCCTTTTCAGATACAAGAAGCTTTTAGAACCCCAAACAGATCAGACCAGAATGGGACATCCCACTGTCACATTATAATCCACACAGGATCAACCCAGACCAAGGAAAATATCCTTAAAGCTGTCAAGGAGAAAAGGTTAATCACCTATAAAGGGAAACCAATTAGAATTACCTCAGATTTCTCAGTAGAGACAATCAAAGCAAGAGCCTGGAATGACGTATGCCATGCCCTAAAAACAAACAACTATCAACCAAGAATACTGTACCCAGCGAAACTCTCCTTCATAACTGAAGGCCAAATAAAAACCTTCCATAGCAAAGAAAAATTGAAACAATACATCTCCACCAAACCAGCCCTACAAAAGATTCTTAAAGATGTCCTACACATAGAAAACCAACAAGAACGCAACAAAGGCCAAGAAACTGCACCCAAACTGAGAATCCAAGAACCTTAGGAAGAACCCAGTTTTCACAGCCCCCAAGAAGGTGGATAACATGGCAGGAACTCCCAAATACCTCTCAGTCCTATCTCTTAACGTTTACGGACTGAACTCTCCAATTAAGCGACATAGACTGCCTAATTGGATTAAAAAACAAGACCCTTCTATCTGCTGCCTGCAGGAGTCACATCTTGCCCGTAAAAACAAACATATTTTCAAGGTTAAAGGCTGGAACAAAATCTACCAAGCAAAAGGCCCTCATAAACAGGCGGGAGTTGCAATCCTAATATCAGATAAAATAGACTTCAAATTAAAATTCGTGAGAAGAGATAAAGAAGGTCGCTACATACTAATTAAAGGATCTCTCCTTCAGGAGGAAATTACAATTCTAAATATCTATTCGCCAAACCATGGAGCACCCAAATTTATCCAAGAAACACTACTTTCCCTCAAATCCCATATAGATCCAAAGACATTAATTGTTGGGGATTTTAACACACCACTCTCCCCACTAGATAGATCAACTCGGCAAAAACTCAACAGAGAAACCGCAGATCTAAACAGATGCATAGATCAACTAGACTTAACAAACATATACCGAACATTTCACCCAGCAGCATCAGAATACACGTTCTTCTCAGGAGCACATGGAATGTTTTCTAAAATAGATCACATTTTAGGCCACAAAGCAAACTTGTCTAAATTCAGAAACATTGAAGTTATACCTTGCAGTCTCTCTGAGCACAAGGGAATAAAATTAGAACTCAACACCAAAAGCCACCAAAGAAAGTCCGGTATCACATGGAGGCTGAACAACACACTGCTGAACCATGAGTGGGTCATGGAAGAGATTAGAAAGGAAATTCAAATGTTCATGCTATTCAACAAAAATGAACACACAAATTACCAGCTCCTCTGGGACACAGCAAAGGCAGTACTCAGAGGCAAGTTTATAGCTCTGAGCTCCTACATCAACAAATTGGAGAGATCGGAAACTAGCAATTTAATGACACATCTAAACCTCTTTGAAAAAGAGCAGCAAGATAAACCCCAATCCAGTAGACGGAAAGAAATAATCAAAATTAAATCAGAATTAAATGAATTAGAATCCAAAAAAACTATACAAAGAATCAACAAAACAAAGAGTTGGTTCTTCGAAAAAATTAACAAAATTGACAGACCCTTAGCAAACCTTATCAGAAAAAGGAGAGAACACACCCAAATTATTAAACTCAGAGATGAGAATGGAAACATCACCACGGAAACAACCAAGATTCAGAACATTATAAGGGAATACTTCTCAAAACTTTATGCTAATAAGTTTGAGAACTTGACAGAAATGGACCTTTTCCTAGTAAATATTGACATGCCAAAACTAAACCAAGATGAGTTAAACCAGCTTAACAGGCCAATATCAAGTATTGAAATAGAAACAGCAATAAGAGACCTCCCAGCTAAGAAAAGTCCAGGACCAGATGGTTTTACAGCGGAAATTTACAAGGCCTTCAAAGCAGAGCTCACACCAATACTCCTCCAACTCTTCAATGAAATTGAAAGAGAAAGCTCACTACCGAACATATTCTATGAAGCCATCATAACCCTCATCCCAAAACCAGGCAGGGACTCATCAAAGAAAGAGAACTATAGACCCATTTCTTTGATGAACATTGATACAAAACTTCTCAACAAAATTTTGGCCAAACGACTTCAACAATTCATCCAAAAAATCATACACCATGATCAAACAGGATTCATTTCAGGGATGCAAAGCTGGTTCAATATACGCAAATCAATTAATATTATTCATCACATCAACAGGAGCAAGAATAAGAACCACATGGTTATCTCAATAGATGCAGAAAAAGCATTTGACAAGATCCAACACCCCTTTATGATGAAGGTTCTGGAAAAATTAGGAATCCATGGAACATTCCTCAATACAATAAAGGCTGTATATGACAAACCTACAGCCAGCATTATACTCAATGGTGAAAAACTAAAGCCATTTCCTCTTAACTCAGGAACAAGACAGGATGCCCACTCTCTCCACTTCTCTTCAATCTAGTATTAGAATGCCTAGCTAGAGCAATAAGACAAGATGCAGACATAAAGGGGATCCAAATAGGGAAAGAAGAAATAAAACTCTCCCTCTTTGCAGATCACATGATCTTGTATTTAAAGAATCCCATAGACTCCACTCCCAAATTACTCAAGCTGATTCAAAACTTTGGCAAAGTAGCAGGTTATAAAATTAACCCCCAAAATTCAATGGCTTTTCTATATGCCAACAATGAGAAAAGTGTGGCTGAAATTTGGAAAGCAACTCCATTTGTAATAGCCCCACAAAAAATAAAATACCTAGGAATTAACTTAACCAAAGAAGTGAAGGACCTCTATGATGAAAACTTTAAAATCTTGAAAAAGGAAATCAACACAGAACTTAAAAAATGGCAAAACCTCCCATGCTCCTGGATTGGCAAGATTAACATCGTGAAAATGGCAATACTTCCCAAGGCTATCTACAAATTCAACGCGATACCTATCAAAATTCCACCCTCATTCTTCAAGGAAATAGAGGAGGCAATCCAAAAATTCATATGGAACAATAAAAGACCCCGAATAGCAAAAACGCTCCTCAACGGAAAGAACACTGCTGGAGGAATATCAACACCAAATTTCAAACTCTACTATAAAGCCATAGTAATCAATACAGCTTGGTATTGGCATAAGAACAGACCTCAGGACCAATGGAATAGAATTGAAAACCCAGAAATGAACCTACAGACCTATAGCCATCTAATCTTCGATAAGGAAGCTAAAACAATAGAATGGAAGAAAGACAGCCTCTTCAGTAAATGTTGCTGGCAAAATTGGTTAACTACATGTAGAAAACTAAAGCTAGATCCTTATATATTACCCTGCACCAGAATCAACTCCAAATGGATCAAAGACCTTGAACTCAAAGCAGACACTCTGAAAACATTACATGATGGAATAGGAGAAACCCTAGGTCTCCTTGGCTCAGGTCGAAATTTTCTGAATAGAGACCCGGAAGCACAACAAATCAAAGAAAGGTTGGACAAATGGGATTGCATAAGATTGCAGAGCTTCTGCAGGGCAAATGACATAGCTGGCAAGATCAATAGAAAGCCCACCGATTGGGAGAAGATCTTTACTAGCCATACAACGGACAAGGGTCTCATATCTAAAATATACTTGGAACTCAAAAAATTAAACCACCCAACAACAAATCCTCAAAGAAACAACTACCCAATAAATAAGTGGGCGAAAGACTTAAAGAGAAGCTTCTCTGAAGAAGAAAGAAGGATGGCCAATAGACACATGAAGAAATGTTCAACATCCCTAGCCATAAAAGAAATGCAAATCAAAACAACATTGAGATATCACCTCACTCCAGTTAGAACAGCAAAAATCAAGAACTCTAACAACAACAGATGCTGGAGGGGATGTGGACAGAAAGGAACCGTACTTCATTGTTGGTGGGAATGTAAACTTGTTCAACCACTTTGGAAAGCAGTATGGAGGTTCCTCAAAAGACTTCACATAGATCTCCCGTATGATCCAGCAATCCCACTTTTGGGCATTTACCCAAATGTTTACAAACAAGACCACACTAAAGCTACCAGCACAACTATGTTTATTGCAGCATTATTTACCATAGCTAAGACATGAAACCAACCCAGATGCCCCTCAGTAGATGAATGGATCAAGAAAATGTGGTATATATACACAATGGAATTCTATGCCTCCATCAGAAAGAATGACATTTCCCCATTTGTTAGGAAATGGAAAGGTTTGGAAAAAATTATATTAAGTGAAGTAAGCCAGGCCCAAAGAAGCATAGGTCCCATGGTTTCCCTTATTTGCAATATCTAGTATAGGTATGAGTCAAGCGGAAAAGGTCAGATAATGTGATGTTAGGAAAATGAACCCTTAAATATGTATTTTAATGTTTTCGTTTCTTTCATGCATGTGTTTCTAACGCATTTATAAGATTATTTCTTTGTTGCTTTGTATGTCCCTCCCCCACAGTGTAACCCCCGCTTTCACTATATTTGATGTCAGTATAACATGTGGAGGAGATGGGGACAAACAAGTCGTTTAAGGATTCAGGTGGACCTGTTGCAACAATGAGAAGTACAAAATGTCATGTCAAAACCAGCTTTACAATGTCGGTGTGGGGGGGGTATAATTGGGTGGAGGGAGGGGGGTAAAATTGGGTGGGGGGAGGGGGGAGGCGGGGAAGGGAAGTGAAGGGTAAACAAAGGAGGAGGCTGCAATGCTTGGTAAGAAATGTATGCATTATCCTGCCCACGTAATTGTAGCCCCTCTGTACAGTATGTTCTCAAATAAAATTAAATACAATGAAAAAAAATAAATAAGTGGGCTAAAGGCTTGAAGAGAAACTTCTCTGAAGAAGAAAGAAGGATGTCCAACAGACACATGAAGAAATGCTCAGCCTCCCTAGCCATAAAAGAAATGTAAATCAAAACAACATTGAGATACCACCTCCCACCAGCTAGAATGGCTATAATCAAGATCTCTAACAACAACAGATGCTGGAAGGGATGTGGACAGAAGGGAACCTTACTTCAATGTTGGTGGGAGTGTAAACTTGTTCAACCACTTTGGAAAGCAGTATGGAGATTCCTCAAAAGTCTTCACATAGAGCTCCCCTATGACCCAGCAATCCCACTTTTGGGCATTTACCCAAATGTTTACCAACAAGACCACACTAAAGCTACTAAAACAACTACGTTTATTGCAGCATTATTTACCATAGCTAAGATCTGGAGCCAACCCAGATGCCCCTCCATAGATGAATGAATCAAGAAAATGTGGTTTATATACACAATGGAATCCTATGCCTCCTTCAGAAAGAATGACATTTTCCTATTTGTTAGGAAATGGAAAGGCTTGGAAAAAATTATATTAAGTGAAGTAAGCCACGCCCAAAGAAACAAAGGTCCTATGGTTTCCCTTTTTTGCAATATCTAGTATATGTATGAGTCAAGCAGGAATGGTCAGATAACATAATGTTAGGAAAATGAACCCTTAGATAAGTATTTAAATGTTTTTTTTCTTTCATGCATTTGTTTCTAACTCATTTATAAGATTATTTCTTTGTTGCTTTGTATGTCCCTCCCCAACTCTACAACCCATGCTTTCATTATATTTGATGTCAATATAATTTGTGGAGGGGATGGGGAAAAACAAGTCGGTTAATGATACAGGTGGACCCGATGCAACTATGAGAAGTACAAGTTGTCACATCAAAAGGAACTTTACAACTTTGGTGCGGGGGGGGGGGGTAGGGGGGATTGGGTGGGGGGGCGGTGGGAGGCTGGGAAGGGATGTGAAGGGTAAACAAAGGAGGAGCCTGCAATGCTTGATAAAAAATGTACTCATTATCTTGCCCATGTAATTGTAACCCCTCTGTACAATATGTTCACAAAAAATAAAAAAAGACAAAAAAATAAAAAAAAATACAAAAAAAAGATTTTCATTTTTTTCAGAAATAGGTGAAGTAAATCCGAGTGCCTCGAGGAAGAATACAAACATGATTTTTTCTCCTGTCTCGCTTCTACCATAGTGTCGAACATGACTTTAAATATGTAATAAAATATTTGCTTTCGCTATTTTTTTAAAAAAATAGTTTTTTTAATAAAGAGTAATTGTTAAATATTTTTATAAAAATATTTACATCATAATTTGTTGTTTGCTTTTGCTAGGAATGAAATAGGACTGCATTATCATTGGGTGAGTTGAGAGGCAAAATTTTATCAGAATCTAAATATAATAAAAGTAGATGATTTAAAAATAAATACCTTGTAGGTACTTTTTTAACATGTCATACCCACAGAGACACTTTTTTCTTCTTTTCCTCTCCACACTGATTCAATTTCAATAACCAATTCATGTAATTCAAATAGCTGTTTCAGAAATAGTTTAGACAAAAAAGTTAGAAAAAGAAAAGCAGTATTGGGTGGTGCATTCTTTATAAATAGCAGTCAAATAAGTATTAACCATAATTCCAAAGTAGTAGCAGTTAAATGCTCTTGAAAAGAGAAGATTTTAAGCAGAATGAATAAAAAAAAATGATAGTGCCAGAACTGCTTCAGGAGGTGGTCTCTGGGATTTAGGGTTTATAGTATATGACAATGTTTTAACCAGGATTTCTTGATTTCAGGGAGTAATTGTTTTACTTATATTTTATTGAAATATGTTATTCAAATTTAATGAAAGGACAAGTTTATAGTAGAAATAACGCTACACACTCATCGTGGTATGCATTATATATTATATACATATATATATAATTTTACAAACATATATATATATCTGCATACATATGTTTATTTTTAATTTTTATCCATGGGGCTTGAAATCTGGACCTGTACACTGTCCCTCAGCTCTTCAGCTCAAGATTAGTCCTCTACCACTTGAGCCACAGCCAGTTTTCTTTTGGCTCATTGGGGATAAGAGTCTCATGGACTTTCCTGCCTAAGCTTGCTTTGAACCATGATTCTGAGCTCTCAGAATCCTTAGTTGCTGGTGTTGCAAGCATGAGCCACTAGCACCTAGCTACATAATTATTTTTTACATATTTATGAAATATTAAGTGGTAATCCTATTCATTTATATGTTGTGTAATGATCAAGCTACATCATATCCATTAATTTCTGCATGTAATATTTCTTTTTAGTTAGAATGCTCAAAAACTTATCTTCTGGCTATGATGAAATATATATATTCTTAACTGTAATCACCTTGCTTCTTGTGGTATACAATTAATATATTTACTTTTAGTCATAGAAGTCTGCTAATTAAGTTATATAAAACATAAATTGTAAAGTGAAAGAAATTAATGGTTCCATTACTTTTTTTAAGAAGACAATTATACCTTTTGTTTTCAGTTATATTTCTTTGGGAATGTGTACTATACATTGATTCAACTGTAAAAATTGATAGCAATTACATTATAACAAGTTGATTGAAAATTGTATTTGAAAATTGCACACAACACAAATGTACTTCCACTTTATTACATAATTAAAATAATAATAAAGCAAAGATTGGTGTTAGCGATTCAAGTGTAGAATCCTAGAAACCCAGGAGGCTTGGACTTGAATATTTTAGTTCTATGTCAGTCCAAACAACAAAATGTGAAAACTTATCTCCAATTATCCAGCAAGAAGCAGAAGGTGAGAATGTAGCTCAAGGAATACAGTGTCATCAGCCATGAGCAAAAAATACAAGTTAGACCATTAACTTCAAGTTCAATCCATAAAAATGGCATATACACACAAAACAACAACACAAAGGTATTATGAACAACAATAATGAAGACAAAATAGTAGAAAAGATCATGAGAAATGTCTAAACATCTGGAAGACAGAAATCATTTGACAGAAATTTGATTCATGAGAAGGAAAGGTCGCAGGCTCATTTGTACAATCTCATTGTAGGCATTTGTGTTGAAACTTGGCTATTGGGTAACATGTGAAAGAGTAGATTGGATTACCTGACATAGGAGACATTGCCTGTAACTATGCACCATCCCAGTCTTCAAAATCTAAACTCGTGCGTGTTAATTTAAATGAAAGCTCATGTTAGAGACTGTTTGGACCACACAGACTGGGGTCCTTATTTTGAGGCTTCAGACCAGGGCTTTTGTTTATAACCGCTCCTGTTTTACACCCCTTTCTTTGGGCACCTATGCCTTACTGAGCTGGCACCAGGCCAAGGCTTTGAATTTGACTCCCCTCCTGCCATAATCCCTCCATTTCTCCAGCTACAACTCATTTCACATGCTATCTCTGTCTTTACATTAGTTGTTTTCTTACTAATCCCCACCAGAAAACTCATATTCATGTAAATCCCACCATAAATAACCTAGTGAAATGAGTGTTTAGTATTGGCTGAGGCTCTCATCTGTGGTTTTGCTCCCTAATAAATCTGTGCTACACGATCTCATTTTTCTTCATGGCTTTTGAGTCTGACAAATGATTGATTTGGTTTGATGTAATCCCACTTATCCAGACTTACTTTGGAAGTTTTGACCTCTACCAAGGAGCCCTCATGTTTCTCCTAACTCTACCTGTAACATTCTCAAGGTAGCTGGAATTACATGGTGGTCTTCGATCCATTTGGAATCGATTCTGATACACGGATATATATGAGGATCTAAATTCGGCTTTCTGTATACTGCCAATTCTACCAGCACAATTTGTTTTTCTTCCATCCTGTGTGTCTGGCTTCCTTGTCAAAGATTATTTACCTATAGGAGTGGATTCATTCCTGGACCTTCAATTCTGTTGTATTGTTGGAATTCTGTGCTTCCATTGGAAAGAATGCCACTACCCCATTCCTGAACAAAAGGAAAGACTGGAAAACAATGATATTAAGTGAAATAAGCCAGATCTAATTAAATATATGCTGCATGGTTGTCCTCATTTGCAATAACTAGATATGTCTATAAATCTACAAGTTAATCCAATAGTTAGTAAAAGACATACAATTACACTTGGATATGATTAACTAAGAGCAATCTAAGCATTCACACGTCAGGAACAAGGTAAACTATTCTTAGGAGAGAATCACAATGTCTCAATGCCTATGTGCATATGACCATATAAATGTTGCTTATTGCAATGAACTCTAAGAATCAATCATACATGTGAAATACATCTATCTGTATATAATTTTAATAGATGTCATGAAAATAACCAACTTCTCTGTAAATTCAAAAGCAAAATTCTAAGTTTAGAAGATAAAAACGAAGAATGCTTTCAGCACATAAACTTAAACACATAGGGAAAAAGGTGGGAGAGAAAAGATAAGATGAAAAGTAGAATAGGTAACTATTGAAGAATTCATAAACTATTTCAAAAAGTATACAAGAGAGCTGGGGTACATCTCAGTTGTAGGACTAGACTAATATATATAAAGCCATAGGTTCAATTTCCATGAAGGCCTAATAATAAGTTAATAAAGAGTAGTAATACAATAATTATCTTAAATAAATGCTTTCATATTAGAGAGGCCTGAATCCTAAAACAGTAAATAAATTATTCTCAACACTTGTATCCAATGACAAGAAACTACAAGAATGAAGAGCAAATATTTTCCTTTTCTAGCCCTTCCTTTCCTTTTCTGGTTTATTCTTTTCTTTTTTCCTTTGACACTACTGGTGCTTGAAGTTGCTAATGCTCTAATCACTTTAGATTATTTTTCAGGCTAAGCCTCCCTTGAGGAATGATAGCTTACCAATGGCTTCCACAAACATGACATAACAGGGAAATTACACTATATCTAGCTTTGTTTGTTTTCGTAGTTTCTCACGAATTTATATTTTTTAGAACTGGCCTTGATATCAGTCTTCTAAATCTCTGCCTTCTAATTAGCAAAGTACATTTCATCTCAAGCTTGGACCCACACTTTATTTCAGTTTAACCATTCAATATTGACTTCAGTTCAACCAACGTGAACTATTGGGGAAATATATGGACATCTCATTCCCACTGGTAGGCAATTCTGATGAAGATGAGGAACAAGATAAATAAGTGAGGAATGATATCAGTTGCAAAAAAAGAAAATGGAATAGGATCCAAACAATTTCTTCTTTGGGCTGCCGAAAATAATCGGCTTACTACAGTTCCAAGACTACTTTTCAAAAAGGCCACTCATGTGAATACTAGGGATGAAGATGAGTATACCCCTCTTCATCGGGAAGCCTACTGTGGACACTTAGACATTATCCATGAGTTGGTGGCTCAAGAGGGAGATACTCATGCAATAACTGTGGATGGCTTGACACTCCTGCACAGTGATTATACGTGGAATAATACCAGAGTTTCTTCTTTCTTACTGCATCATGATGCAGATACCAATGCCCAAACTTAAGGCCTTTTGACCTCTTGCATCTTGCTGCTGGGAATAGAGATAGCAAAGATACGCTGGATCTCCTTCTGTTGAAACATTATTTAAACCAGGTCTAAAGAACATCTAGGAAGAAACTGTATTTGATAATGCCAAAAGGATAAGTATGTATCACTACCTCTTTGAAGTTGTGGAAGGCTGTACAAATTTTTCCTAAGTCATAATGTTTCTATTAAGCTTCTCAAGTTTAAAAGTGCCAGTCCATTCGTTGGTCCGTACAAAATATTTTCACAGTACAAAGTAACAGCAATATCTTACTGTTAAAAATTCATGAATTCCATGGTATTCTTCCAAGTCAATTGCCTGACTTTGATGCCAAAATGTATTCAAGAGTTTTTGTATACATCTATAATAATTTCTGCAGTTTGTGATTTTTTAAATCAGAAATAATTTTAACTTATCTGTTGAAATGAGTAGTACAGAAACTAAAGATATTTCTAGTGCTTTTCTGAAAAAAGTATATTTTAAAATATTTTATATTCTCTTGTTTGTACAATTTCCATAATCTATTTCATTCTCTCCTAGATATAATACATTGAATTCTACATCGTTTAATAATATATAGGTTCATTAATAAATGTGTCCTTTAAGATTGCATTCCATATAGAAACAGTTTAAGATTCCTTTTTTTCCTAGGTCCTTATACTGTTTTATTTCTTTGGGATAAAATAACAATGCTATCTAATTTAAAAAGTTTTGTAAAGTTTTATGCTATTTAAAGGCCTTTCTAAGGTGAAAACTTAATATACTGATGTCAAACTTACTTTCAATTCTATGAATTACATATATTGTTACACTCATATTTTTGTAATCAACATTTTAATAACTTTTTTTATTTCTTGCATCTAAAGAATGAAAAAAATTGGACTACTTCACAAATTTTCATATCATCCTGTATTTCATATCATGTCTGTGTTGTAATTTTGGTATACATGCTGCTGAAGCATGTAGTATCTTCTAAATTTAAACAGTTAATGATGCAATCTTTATATAGGTATATATCTTTGGTTGCCTATTTGTAACAAGGGAAACTTATTGTTCCTAACAATGCTATTGATCTTCTTTTCCTAAAATTCTATATATAGTAAAAAAAATTATATTGTTTGGTCTATTGCTCACATTTGCATTTTTTTGTCAATGAAATTTTTTTTTCATTTTAAATTTGATCATACTTTGAAGCATTTATAGCCAGGTCCAAAGATGATGGCTTTTACAAATACTTATTTATCCAACTGAGTTAGCTTTGTGGAGCTAATGGATTCAAAGTAAGCCTTGCTTAAGAGCGACTTATAAAATTCTGCAGCATAAAATTTACCAAATGAGGTCTTACTGGCACAAATGTCTACCTGACCATTTACTCTTCTTCCATGTAGCAACAGATCAACTAGAATATCTTACCCTGACAGCATAGATTGTCTTACTGAAACAAAACTATTATTAGTTAAATTGGATCATAGAGAGAAGAACAATTCAGACAGAACTGTTCAGAATAGAAGGTATTTTATCAAAATACAATTATTTAATATACCTACCATTTCAAAATTAGCTAAAGCCAAGAAGGTGAAAAAATTGTTCATATGCATGATTACCTAATATCCTGGCCTGTCAACCATCCAACCAGGCAGGAACTTACACTACTGCCTTTCTATCAACAAATATTCCCATAGCTCCAGGAGAAGTCCATATGTTTCTTCTCGTTATTAGGCCTTAAATTGGTAATGTTTTAATCAGAGTGTTTCCTTGTGTGTCCAGGTTGTAAATCTGCAAATAGTAAAGCTTTAGTTCTAACTCTACCAAACACTGAGGTAGAGATAATGGAATAATACTTTAAAACAGAGTTGCCATTTATACCCTAACCACAACAGAACAATGCAAAACATGTGCCCTTTTTATTATATTATGTATAGTTATATATTTTATATTTATATGTGCTGATTTTATATTTCACACAGTGAATCTTACTACAAATAATTGATAATTTGACAAAAAATTATATTTTTTTATTCCAATAAATAGATTGGAATATAAATAATTAGGTTTAGAATATATATTAGAATATAAAAAGTATCAATGCAATGTCTTTCGTACAAACTTGTGATACCTTCAAAGTGCTCTTGGTCTTCTGAATTCACATAGTAAAAAAACAATTTTGTTTTCCTATAATCTATAAAGTATTTTACTCTGATGCTCTGTTTATTATTTTAACTCGCTGGTCCTAAACAGTTTTTCTCCATATTTCTGAAGCATTCCTACTGATTATACCCAAATTTTGCTGATATGCTATCTACAAGATATTTTTTTCTGCAGGACCCACAGTTCCTAGGATCCCAGATCCGAGTTACCTGCATCATCAAATAACAGAGGCAAGACTTTTCACCTAGGCCCATGCAACATACCAAAAGAAAGTAATTGAAGACCCATCTCAATTTCTCATTTCCTATAATATTTCAGGGCCCGAATTCTTTGAGAAACAGGAATTTTCAGTAAGCAATTGTGAAATGCAATGCAACTTAAAATAAAAGATGATATCACAAAATCTGAGAGAATGCACTGTAGTTCAAACTTTCAATTTACAGATGACCAGTCCATATGATTGAATGAGATAAAAAAAAGTCACAAGATTATTTTTATACCACTCTCCTAATGATTACTGAATGATTTTAGTCCAGCATAAGTAGGCCAAAAAAGTAGATCCTGGAAGGATAGATCCGTAATTGGTCTACCAAGACCAGGAAAACTTGACTTAGATGCCAAATATAATTCAGAAAAACATTAATTGAGAAGATCCTTAGTACTTCAAAACACTGGTACTTCAGTAAAACTTGGTTCGGTAGTATAAAAATGTAGTCATTCTGAAAACAATAATAACCTACATTTAATCTTCTGAAAGTATATTCTTTTTCAAATATACTTTTAAAAATCACAATCACCTAAATAACATTTGCAAATAGATTATACTTAGTGGCATTACAAGTTTTTCAAGTTTAGGGAGCAAGTTTCAATAGAGTTGATTTATTTACCCAGCACCAATTCCAAACCGGTTCAACTATTCATTAAAGTATAGAAATAGTTCCGCCCACCATTTGTGTGTTAGTAGGTGCCTTCCAGAAATGTGTTAAATAGATCAGCCTCCTATATTTCAAACCCAAATGTTAGCTAATAAAGTAAATTTCATCACTTAAATAAGGTACATTTGAAAAATTCACAAATAGTTGCCTCATCATATGTTGTTTTATGTTTTCCCTATCTGTCTAACAGAGTAAGAAATATGACTTTAAGTCTTGAATATGGGTATTCATCAGAGATGTGACAAACATAAAATCTGTCTTCTACTTCTATCACATTCTTCGATAGTAGTAAATCTTAGTTTTCTTCATTTTCCAAAACTTATATGTAGTAGATAATATTATCCCATGTAAAACAAAATAATCACAAACCATTGTACAAAGCCATTTATAAAAATTGGTAATTAGGAATACATTCTAAGCCATTTTAAAACTTTTTTTGACTAAAGATTAATCTTCCAAATGGATGAGAATAAAACCATGTCTAGGTCCTTCACGTCTACAGTCTTGCAAATTATTATTGCAGATGAATGAATTATGGAAATATAAGCTGATATCAGTTCAAACATATGCAGGATTGAAACTCCATGGAATGTATATAAAACTTTCAAAGTATTAACAGTTTAACAGAATGACTACCAGGAAATTAAAACCAAAGTAGAATAATAGTAAAGACATAGAATGAATGAAAAATGGAACAAGTGGCAAGTACAGTTAGAATACTTAATGTACACATGTGATAAAGGAAGTGGTAAATCTGAAATAAATCTTGAAGAAGGGGTTGGTTGAGAATGATAGAAAAAGTGACTCTGATCCAGGAGCATTGGACAATTAGATGAACCTATTTAATTGTAACACACTTGCACAACCTTTTGAAATTCAGTTAAAAAACACAACAAAAAACAAAAACACACAAAAATCACAACCAAAGAGCAATCTCTAGAGAGTGTGAATATGACCTCTCAAAATTTTAAGGAGTTAATGAAGGACAGTCTTGGGAAAAGCAAACAATGCTTTTCAAAGAGGGCAGTTCGGGGTAGGGGAGAATTTTGAATAGATTTAAATAGATTGTCTAAGGTTATAAATCACCTACATCTGCTGCAAATATTATCTTTCTTCTGTGAATTCTCTTTGTCAGAAATGGGTACTGCAGTCCTGACCCACACTTGATAGATTCTGAAGATAGAATGGAAGAAACAAGATCAAGAACCTAACAGGTTCTGTCCACTGGAGAGAAAACAATACTCTATGTTTTCTCTCATCTCTCTTCACTACTCTTTTTTCATACTTTTAAGTCAACTGATTTTGAATTTTATTTTTCGTTCTTTGTTCTGGCAAAGTAATTGGTCAAGTTAGTTCACTAAATATTATTTGCCTTTTTTTTGTATCATGCTGTTTACTTGTCCGAGTCCATTAAACTTCACCCTTGCATTTGGTTGCCACTACAACCCTACATCTATGTTAATGAGGACAAACTCTAATGTAAAACTTTGTCTCCAAAAAATCAGTCCCATAAGCTGTGATCACAAATATTTGGCTATACTTTTTTTTTTTACCTTGAAAGTCTTCTTGTGTCTAAAGTGCCCACAAAAATAAGTACTCCACCACTTTTTGGTTCAATCACTTCTAACCTCAAAGATATATTTTGATAACAAGATGCTTAGGGGAAATCAAAGAATACTCTACTTTTATCTTCTCTCTTAAGACTCTCCTTAGATACCTTATCAGTTTCAGTGAAGTTATTCTTTGAAAAATTATTTCAATAGATTATTCTTCTCTTGGTCTTGCATTTGTTCAGCAAGATGTATGGGAAAGAAGAGTTAAATCATCCATTCCTTGGATGACAGTGTCTGTTACAAAGGACAGTCCTTCTATGTCTAATTCTATGTCCTCCTCTTATCTCTTGTCTGATTTCCAATTAATCACAGCTTCTTGGCTTCAAGTCCAGTGAAGCTGAAGGACTATAAGGTCTCCCCCCCACCCCGGCCCACTATATCTTCATGGTTTCTCTTTTAAAACTCTTTTAAGTTGCCTCATTTGGACTCAGAATTTATTTTCATGTCTTCATTCAATCTGTTCTGCATTATAGTCAGCCAAATAGGCTCTATAAAATCACTTTATGTAGCAAAAATATTAAGACAACATGTATGAAAGTTTAGGCCTGCCTCCACTGCTGAAGCCAATATGCTTAGCTAGGACTTCTAAGAACACTGTTTTGTTACCCTTTCAATTTGCTCAATTCTTTTCTGATCCCAAAAGTTTTTGGCTTATGTAATAAGAGAAATCTTTATTATCTCATGTTAATAAGGATATTATTTTTTGTGAGCTACTTAGAAATGTGTAATCATTGGAGTATCCAATCAGATTTTTTTTCTCTGTTTCAGTGTTTCACGTACAAAGACATTGTAGAAAGTGTTACAAACAGAAAAGTGTGAACCCAATACCTTTTTTCATTGTAGAGGGCACTTTCGCCCTAAATATTTTGACCAAAATTATCTTTTTCAAAGAATTATTTTGGTAGTTACAAGTCAATTCACAAATTTAGATATCTGAATTTTTTAAGAACTTTGAATTTCACACAGTGAGAGTATATTTCCTGGGTAAGGACAATTCTCAAAGAACCTACAGGATTTACAGCAAGGTTTCTTAAGTTTGTTTGTTTAGTGTGAAAATGAGCTATCTTCACCCACATTGCTCCCTCTTAATTAAGTCTCCATAGATTTCCTTGCATGAAAGCCTATTTTCCCACGCAATTTTCTTAATACGCTAAGTTTTTAAAAAGTTTGAACAATCAAAATATACCTGTCATAATTTTCAAACTCCTTTGAAATTCCTTTATCAGAATCACATGTTCACTAATCCTAATTCAACCTTTACCATCAAATCAGTTGACATGTTGTTTTCATGATATACTGTCCCTACAACTATTTTTTCCAGTGGGTTTATGTGTATATATGGCCATATAAGCTGGTGCTGAACAAAATGAACTTCAAGATATGGAAGAGAGATTTTTTTGTAGTTGTTGTTTATAATATACTATATGATTTCCATTATCTTTGGGTTTTTTCCCTTATGGTTTTCCCCTGCTGTATTTGATTTTGGTGCCCTGTGTATTGTGTATACATTTACCTTAATTAGGGAAGGGAAGATGAACAACAAAATGGTGAGACAAAGGACAAAAGGAAAACCAATGCAATAGCAATACTCTCATGCAATATGTGGAAATGTACATTACAACTTGTGAGGAGTACTGAGGTGAAGGAACACTGTGAGAAAAATGAAGGAGGGGCTAAAAAGTTTGAAAAGTTATGTATTCACTACCTTACAATTACTGTAACCCCATTGTACATCAATTTGATAATAAATTTTAAAATAAGCTGCATAAAATATAATTTCACTCTATTTTTACAGTAAATATTATCCTTTATTTTATGTTGTAATTTATTAAAAATCAATACTATTTGGCATCTAATTTGAAACAATTACTCCTTTTTATCAGAGGGTCATCAAGTTTAATGTTATCCAACTAGACAATATTTTCACAATAAACTTGCCAATATTTTGAAAAAAGAATAAATTTAGTACTTTCTCACACTAAAACCAAATACAGTTTAACTCTATGGAAACCAATAACTTTTCAAAGTAAATAAGTTGTTAAGAACACAGAATATATGTGTTCTTCAAAATTCCTATGACTAATAACTACTCATTTTAAATTTCTGAACATTCCATACCTGAGAGATTCAAAACAGTACCTGTTTGCAATTCTGCAATAGATGCAATTTCCAATGGAGTGTTACAGATTGAGAAGTCAACAGAAAAATAGCCACATTCTGGTAGAGGATAAAATTATGAAGCATCTGTAATTAATTCTTCAAGAGTAAGCAAATATTTATCAAAGTAAGCTATTATTTCTATGACCATCAATCCCAAGATTTATGCCATAAAGTCATCCTAGTCCAATAGTTTCCAACTCGTAAAGACCACCTTAAAATTCCCTTAATATACTTCATGAATAGTTTATATAAATTGTGAAAAAATACCACACATCTGCTAATGTGACGCCCTCCTTGTTCTGGAAAGAACACCACAATAAAAAGGGTTGCAAAAATTTCCCCCAGTGAAATTCTTGAGATCAGAACACTTGCAAATGTTATTTATATTTAAACTTTTTTTAATTATCACAGATATTCAGAATGCTAAGGTTGGAAGATTATGGTTCAAATCTCCAGTAAATTTCTCAGAAAAAGCCAGACACAAGTGGCACTGAGATTGAAGTGGTAGCACACGAGCCTTGAACATAAAGAGGCTCAGAGACAGTTTCCAGACCCAGAGTGCAAACCCTAGGACAAACCAATAAAACAAAAACAAACCCCAATATAACATTTTTCTCATTGCATACAGAGGCACGTAATTAAGGAAATGGCTTCCTGTGTTACATATAGGTAGAAGAAAGAAGATGTCACACAATTATTTTTTTTCATACAATGTTATACAAAACACTCAAAAATTCCTCTTTTGCTAAATTTATAAATTAATATCCATTTGTTGGCAACTCTGTCTAGATTATTCACATTATCACTTTAACCATGAACTGTTGGAATTATCTATCAACTAAGATCTAATTATAATCCTCTTGAAAGAATATTCTAGGAAAATGGAATGCCAGAATCATTTGTGAATTTTTCAATTAAACCCTCTACTTAAAAAGAATTTTGTAGTATCCTATAAAATATGAAATTACAAACAAAACCAAAATATTTATGTTAACTCTAAATTCTAATTTAGCAAGATCTACAAATTCCTGCATTAGGTAAACTTTATTATTTCTCTAGGCTTAAGTTTTTTTAATCCATCATTTCTTTCGAAACCAACAGAATGATGCTTATTTACTTTTTCAAATTTTGGGTGGGAATCATGAGCCATTTTGCATTTAGGAATGGTCTGTAATGAAGAGAGCATTTAAAACACAAATGAAGATTATATACGAGTTGTATTTCAATAGGAAACTTGACTTCTCAAAACATAATGGCAAAATTAGCCCAGACTTGCAATTGTGTATTCCTTTCTTGTTTGATTTGTTTTATTAAACAAAATTATACTACCTGGTCCAGGGAAGGTATCACTTTGTATTTCCACTCTCTAATCTCCTGTCTTAGTCTGCATGCTAGAATTCCAGGCTTGTATCACATTGCCCTGCCATGGTTTCTTGGTTTATGTAATCTAGATACAGACTAGCAATTCTTAACTTCTCCAATGATATTATCCACTAGACTGACTGCTCAGAGTGTTTATGTACTATTTTCGAAGATCTTCTATCATTTGACACAGGATATGAACATTTTCAAATGCACATGCTGGGATCTCTTATTCATTTCTCCATGGAGCTGATCCTTTAATAATAATTACTGGACTCTCTTACTGTCTCTGTTCCCTACCTATGTAATAGTCCCAAACTTTTTTGAAGAAAGTTCACTTGAGGATTTTCTAATATTAAAATTTATAACTTGATTCTTACTCAGGACATATTTTCTATTGTTTTTTAACTTTTCTACATATTCTAAGTTGTTTCATTTGTGTAATTGTGTGTGCACATTTAAGTGCCTCTGTGTGTATGTGTATGTTTGTATGTATGTATGCAAAAGCCTCAAGCTCTTATTCATCAATTTTGCTCATGACTGTTATTCCATCACCTAAGCCATTCTTCCAATTTAGCTTTTGGCTGTTAGTGTGGCAAAGACTGTTCTGTTCAGGCTGCATGCCAACTAAACTTCCCAGACTCATTTACATTCTTAGGTTTTATTTCTCCAGAAGTATCAACTTTTAAACTACAAATATTTTTGTGAGTGTAAAGTCTAAGCTGTAGCCCAGATTTTTAACTCAAGAATTCATACAAAGATAGATGAACATACACATTGCATATGCTGAGTGTACTCTATTAGAAATGTGATCTTAAGCCAGGTGGTGGAGATATTTGAGGACTGGGGTTCAAAGCCAGCCCAGGTAGGAAAGTCCCAGAGACCCTTTTCTCCAATTAACTACCAGAAAACTGAAAGTGGTACTGTGACTCAAGTGGTAGAGCAGTAGCCTTGATCTGAGTAACGGAGGGATAGCGCCCAGGTCTTGAGTTCAAGTGCCAAGACCAACAACAACAAAAAAGAATATAAGAAAAAGAAAGAAAAATAATTGTGATCTTTGCCACTAGTTCATTGCTAGTATAATCCCTGCTCTCTCAAGACACATTTTTTCCAGTTAAGTCCATGCTCTTATATCTAACTTGCATTGGAACCAGAATTATTCTTCCACTCTACTTTTTAAAAATTTGTGTGATTAGCAAGTGTGATTTAGAAAGGGAGTGGCCTCATACTTCATGCTCCACTTAGGAGTAATGGTTTCTCTATATCACTCCCATAAATCTTCATATTGGAATTGGCTTTTTGTTTCAATGTTGTCTTATTTGTAGTCTTCTATACTGTATTGAACCCTTATACTTAAACACAGCACTTCTCTTTCTCGTAATATTGCAAATGTTTCTCTTACTGTTAACTCCTGTACATTAGGGAAATAATGCACAGCACATACACTCACAAAAAATGATCTGAGAACCTTCTTCCCATTTAAAATTCGCCTTAATTTGCAGAGCAATTATGAAGTTTGAACTCAATGTACTCATGGATAATATAAATTTCATATTTTCTCTGTACTAAGTTGTCTCTGAAACACCTGCTGCCTCATGTCCAAAATTGTCCTTGTGTTATTTCAATGAAGCCAGAAAACATACATTATCCTTCAAGAAGAACTAATGATTGTTACTGGAAGTCGTGGAAAGTGATCCCAGGAAAGGAATTGAACATAGAGGAATGACAAAGATCCAATTAACTTGTGCTTTCCTTTCACTGTACAAGAAAAGAATCCCAAGGCTTGAGGGAAACTCTGTCCCTGACTCTTTCCAATGTGTTTATTACTCATATAAAAGTTGTTTGTAAACTTCTAGTTGAGAGTATTACAAAAGGAAATAATGTGGCATGTGAAGGCCAGCATAGAACAAAAAGAATCAAAGTTTTTTTTTTTTTTTTCCAATTGTGGGGCCTTAACTGTGGGCCTGGGAGATCTCTGTCAGCTCTTAAGCTCAAGGATAGTGCTCTACCACTTGAACCACAGCGCCATTTATGACTTTTTCTGCTTATGTGGTACTGAGAAATTAAACTCTGGGCCTCATGCATTCAAGGCAAGCACTCTACCACTGAACCACATTCCCAGCCCCTAATAACATTGTTTTAAAATTGTTCTACTGCAAAGAAACAAACACATGGAGGTTTAAAAGTGTCTTATGGATGAATATTTCAACCCTGAGATGATTCTCTTTTGGCAAGAGTCTGTTATCAATTCCTTTAGTCTGGTCCTGAGTTCTCCATAGCAATAAAGATTCCAAAAAAGCAGGATCCAGTGAGTATGATCAGCAAAAGCAGCCTCTTCTCAGACCAGTACTCCTTTAAGGAGAGTCCCAACGAAATATCTGGGGGTTGTTTTTGTTTCCTGTTTGTTTAGTTTGTCCTGGTTCTGGGTCTTGAACCCAGAGGCTGGACCCTGTCCCTGAACAGCTGTCTTTCCTGCCCACCTGTCCTCAAAGTTAGACTCTACTGCTTGAGCTAAAACTCCACTTCTGGCTTTTTTGGTGTTTAATTACAGATAAGAGTTTGATAGACTCTCCTGCCTGTGTTGTATTTGAACTAAGATAGTAAGAAAGCCAAGTGACATCAACTGTATGGAGTTCTCTTTTAAACCAAGGAATCTTAGATGAAGTTTATTATAAAGCTAATATTTGATAATTTTTAAAAGAAGAGAATATGCCCAGCAAAGAAACCATAGCTTAAATTACTCAACAAAAGTAGGTGCTCTGAATCATTTTGGAATTATTTTTTATGCTTGGGAAGATTATTATTGACCTTGTCATTCCTTCTAGGGAAACTGAAAGTCATATTTGCACATTTTTTTTTGTTTGTCATGTGGCTTGCACTCTGTTCTTGGGTGCTGTTCTTGAGCTCTTCAGCTCAAGTTGAGCACTCTACCACTTTAGCTACAGGACCACTTCCGGGTTTCCAGTGATTAATTGAAGATAAGTGTCTCATGGACTTTCCTGACTAGGCTTGCTTGAACCACCATCCTCTGGTCTCATCCTTCTGAGTAGCTAGGATTACAGGCGTGAGCTACCAGTATATTTGCATTTATGTGTACTTAATGAAACTAGGTAGACAAAGAATGCAAAACTGAACACAGTGAAGGATCCCCTTCCTCATGGGAATAGGGTAAGGATTAAAGAGAGCCATGATTTGTTCCATAAACCCACAACTGTTCACAATTACCAACAGGCCCCATGAGCTCTTTCCAGGTATCTTCCTGTCATTTGCTCACAGAATTGCCAAGAACCCTCTGTATAAGTCCCTTGTTTCCTCGCAATTGTCCCATGGGGAAACTGAGGTCCAATGGTTGAGGCCTAACCCAGGGCTTCACCTGTGGTCAAGAATTGGCTGCCATTGACTAAGAGTTTGGGATAATCCATCTAAACTGATGACTGAGTGCGGTGCTACATGTCTACTACCCCAACTACAGAGGACCAGGCCTGGTGGAGCATGCCTGTCACAGATAGGAGGACAATGATCCAGCCCAGCCTGAGCATATATTGATTCTCTAACTCGGAAATGTCCAACACAGAAAGGCTTGGCTCACATGTTTGAAGATCTGACTGACAAGCTTGAGGCCTTGAGTTCAAACCCTAATATACCAAAAAGAATCAGAGGCCAGATGCGCAAAGCTCATGCCCCAAATCCTAGCTACTCAGGAGTCTTAGATCTGAAGATCACAGGTCAAGATTTAAAATATGGTTGGCCTAGCCCATCAGACGTCATGGTGAGGAGACCCGGAGTCTGACCTATGCTGGTGCACTCCATACTCGCAGGATGCACATCCTTACTAAGTGCTGGCCACACACTCTGTTCTCCTGGGAAACCACCCCCTGCGGGACGCATCCCCCAAGTTCTCCCATGCTCCACTGTCACCAACCAGGCCCAAGGGAGTAGACAGCAGCTCCAGGCCCCACAGATCCCTTGGTCTTGTAAATTAATGGTGATGAGTCCCCTTCAAGTACCTCACCCTTCCAGGCTCCTAGACATCAGCTGTGAAGCACATGCACCAGCCACCCAATGATAACAGGATAAGTTACCAAAGGATACAACTATCCTTGTTGCCACCCACTTCTACACACACATACACTCACAAACACACACACACACACACACACACACACACACACACACACACAAACACACACACAAATCCAGACTGGTGACAGAAGACTTGTTCATGCAGCACCTGCAATTTGCCCAGTGATCACTCACCTAAGCACAGTTAGGATGTACAAGTAGAAAGATAATCTCTCTCTTTCTCTCTCTCTCTCTCTCTCTCTCTCTCTCTCTCTCTCTCTCTCTCTCTCTCTCTCTCTCTCTCTCTCTCTCTCTCTCTCTCTCTGCCCCCCTCTTTCTAATGCACACACACAAACACACACACACACACACACACACACACACACACACACACGAGACTGAGAGCAGTGCCTCTGTTCGTTCCTCATCTGGGACAATGTACAAGCTGGAGCATGGGGGTACCCTTGAGAGAACCAGAGAACAAGAGACTCCCACCCAAGGGGAGCTCCACTCAAATGACACACCTCACCTCTCCCTTTCTCCAAGGCCAGATCCTTCCTCTTGGGAACAACCAGCCTTGACTCCACATTCACCAAAACCCTAGGCCAGGATGCTGGATGAAGGAGTCCTGAGACAGGTGGCTTCTCAGAGCCTGGGAGGGGAAACTAGCAGAGGGTCATGATGCCCCCAGAGGGGTGTCTGACCAGGGGTGGGGCAATGTTGGGGAAATGGATGGGGTCCTAAATGCTACATACATTGATATACTCTTTACTTCTAGCCTACATGTTTCTGGGCTAATTAGCGGATTCTTGGGGAGGAAAAGAAGACCAAATGGACCAAAAGCACCAGCAGATGCTGGCAGAGCTGGGAAAGGTGATGACCCTGTGAGAACTTTTGACAGCTGAGGGGTGTGGGAACAGGCCTGGTGTATGTGTGTGTGTGGGGGGGTGTTCCTCCCAGATATTCACCTTCTGCTCTGACCCCCAGCGCCCTTCACCTCCCTCCAGGGCTTTTCTGGGACCCTCTTTCAGGTGTAAGGGTGACCAAGCATAGAAGACAAGGGCTTACACAGCAAGGGGGGTGGTCTATCTTCTGTATCCAACAACCCCCATGCCCAGAAAAAGAAAAGACCCAACAAGGCATGTGTGGAGGTGCTGCTCCCCACCTCTGACTAAAGCCACCAAGCTCCCACCAGGGAGAGAAAAGGTGCAGATGCATGGGATCTGGCTCCCACCAGGGGCTCTGTGGTGTCCCCTCTTCACTTATCCCTGCATCTGCACTTTTCCTGGGAAATTGGACACTAGGGATGTGCCCACTCCTGGGGCACATTAGTGACAGAGTCCCCGGCCTGTGGGGTGTGAAAGAGGTGCAGGTCCGTCCGGGACCTGGGTGGGTTGTTGTGGGGTACAGGTGTTGCAGGGTGCAGGCCCGCTGGGCAGCCACACACTTGTGATCCTGGGAGAAGTTGTTGGTGGCTGCTCCAGGTGGGGTGAGCAGTAATGGAGGAGGCATTGCAGACACTCAGGTCCAGAACAGAGGACCAGGGGCTGGGACAAGGTCGAGGCTGCAACCTGCCAGTAGTTTGATACTGCCTGAGGTTTGAAATGCAGTACCTTGGAGGAAGCAGGGTAGGAGGCTGGGAGGCAGGCAGGCACATCAATTTCCTACTCCAAAGTAGCTTCAAGTCTCTTGCTCACCACTCAGCCACCTCTAGCTTATTCAACAGCTGGTAGTTGTGTCAGCCAACCTAGGGAATCCTGGTGCTACAGGGCAGCATGGAATGTGAGCGTGGCCACCATTCTTGTATCCCATTTGTGAGAAAGAAACATGAAAGAATGGGGGTGTGGCCAGAATCCTGTGATGCAGGCAGCGAGGGCAGAGTCAAGATGACAGCACCTCCCCCCAGCCCATTTCCCAGGGAACTATATTCAATTCAGTTGGAGACAAGAGGGTGACCTGCTTTAGCCAGAGAGCTGCACAGATTCTTGTGTATGTCTGTTTGTTGCCAGTCCCAGACCGTGAACTCAGGATCTGGGCACAGTCCATGAGCTGCTTTTGCTCAAGGCTAGCCCTCCACACTAGAGCCACATGGCTCTACTTCTGGCTTTATTGGCACTGAAGTGGGACTGGGGTTTCAAGGACTTTCCTGCTTAGTGTGAATTTGATCCTCCCATCACAGCCTTGTAAATATCAAGGAAGACTCTTGAGAGCTACTGATGCTTGCCTCATCATTGGTCTTGCTGATGTTCTTGGACAGACCAGTGAGTTCCCTATCCTCGGATTTAAGTGGAGGGAGGTGGAGCCCACAGTTTGAATCCTGGTCTTGTCAGCTTCAAATGACAGGAGATCCTAAGAAACTCATTCTTATCCATATGATTACCAATGAAATGTGATCAATGTCATGACTGAATGAGCAGTTGTTGAATGATTCTATGATAAAATTATATACAATTATATATAGGACACTGATCGATTTTAATTAATACTTTATTAAGCATTTAAACAATCACATTCATTAAATGGAGGCATAATGAAATACCTAAGAATTGCACCTCATATACTATAAAGGTGCCATTTTTTCTGCCAAGACTGGGATTGGAACTCATGGTCTGGGTAACTCTGTTGCACTGTGTGGGATGGGGAAGCTTGCCTCCTTGAAGTCAAGAAATTCAAGTCTGTTCCTTAGGCCTGAAATTGATCCCCACCACTAGAATACATCCTACTCATGTACAATTTAAATATATGATTTATATTTATATACATATGTTGACTCCATATTGCATTCAGTGGAGTTACTCATTTTATTTTTTGGTTTATTTATGTATTTATTTTCCTGACTATTATGACACATAGAACATTGATTACATTGATTACATAGAATATAGTTCTGCATATGTATTCCACTTCATACCTGCCACCCAGGAAATCCACAGAACAGGAAAACATGTGTCACCATCAGCTTCTTTTTCAACAATTCATTTCTTGGGAGTGCTGGCATCTGAACTCATGGCCTACGATGCAAAATTCACGAATGGGTGAGTGTCAACACGCCATTGTGGGGCAAATTGAGCTGACAGGCAGTTCCCAGGACCTGAGATTGAGCCCCAGGGGTTGAAAAAATAAGAACAAATTGACACGCAGATGACAGCATGCTAATAAATATATATATTTATAGCATGCCAGAGATGTGTATCCATTATTCAGTTTTATAGACTACATTCGTACCAATTCTTGGCTATTTTTTATGCCTCCATGTAATTAATATTATTGTTTCCATCCTTAAACTATTAATGAAATCAATCTCTGTCTTGAAATTATTGCATTCCTGTAAGTAATAGTATTCTTTAATGCCTCATAAATATTAAATAAAATCAATCAGCCTCCTGAAATCATTCTAATTTTATAGAAGCATCATTCACAATCAACTCATTCGACCGTGACATTGATAACATTCCATTGTTATTCCTATGGATGGGAACGAGACTCTCAGTACCTCCTGCCATTGGTTGTGTCAGGACAGGGATTTGAAATCAGGGTCTACATTGCCACGTGGGCCTATGGCTTCCCCAATAGTCTGCCAGACTTCAGCAATACAAGGTGAAGTACACTTTGCAACAGTGTCATTCAGAACCAGCAAAACATAAAAAGTCATCTCACTTCATTTTTTCTGTGCATTTTTTATACTGCATGGCCTGGTGGTTTAGGATCCCAGGAGCAGCTGTGGGTCCAGTGGCTTCACCCCAACCTTGGGTGATCAAAGCAGAGGCAGAGTTGGGACGACCTGAGTTCAAGTGCCATGCTGAGCATAAAACAAAATAAAAATTAAAAAATAAATTAGCTCCCTGGCTTGCAATTTGTGCTGTTTATTCTGCCCAGTTTTGGATTTGAACTCAGGGTCTGGGTAAATCTGCAGCACTGTGGATGAAGGGGAATCTTGCCGTACTTGAAGATAAGAAAGTCAGGCCTGTTCACTTGGCCCTAATTCCAGCCCCAGCACTTGAAAACATACTATTTATATACATTGTAAAGATAGGATTTATACTTGCCTATAGATATGCAGTACATACATGTTTGGTGAGGTGGTTCCTTGTATTTTTTTATTCATTTATTTACCATTGATTTTATTTACTATGATGATACCCACTCTGTTTATTACATTGATGACATGCTATCACATAGCATCTAGATTTGTAGATATGTTCTTCATCATGCCTAACACCCAGGACTCTCAGATAAAAGGAAAATAAATTTCACACTCAGTTTCTTACTTCATGATCCACTTGTTGGTAGTTCTGGGATCTGTCTCAGGGCCTAGCGGGACCAATTGTTGAAGAGGTCAAAGGGAACAAACCAACCTGTGAGCAACTAAGGAGCTAGGCCATTCCCAGGATCTGACATTGATCCCCAGGGTCCCCATGATAGTCATAAATTCAATATTTAAACACAGGATCTATATTTACATACATGTTTGGAGGTATCTCACATTTGTTATACTTCTTATTTTGTTACTAATTCATGGAGATATTGTGTATTTTACTGAGTATGGTGACAGGTATAACTGTGCTGACATGGATGACAACCTCTTCCAATGGTTATAGGTTTGCCTACTCATTCTCCATCCTCGTTGAGACCCAGTACTTTCACAGGAGAGGAAAACATGTGCAACGACTGCCTTCTGATATCAGGATGAATCTTTTGTCATTGCTGGGATTTTAACTCGAGTCTGGGTAGCTCTGTTGCACAATGGGGAAAGGGGAAGCTCACCATCCTTGAAAACTAGAATGTCAGGTCGGGTCTAGGACCTGATTTGAAGTGCCAGCACTGGACAAAATAATAAACCCTTGTTTTTTAATAGGATCTCTCTTTACCTACAGGTGTCTTATGTATCTTGCATTCAGTGTAGATATTCCTTTTTATTTTTTATTTATTCATGGATATATTGTGTATAGTATTGAGTATGGTGACAGATATAACTATGCTGACATGGATGACAACCTATTCCTATGGCTATAGAGTTGCCTATATAGCATTCTCCATCCTCTCTTATACCCAGGTCTTTCACAGGAGAGGAAAACAGGTAGATCAATTGGCTACTCACATCAGGATGAAACTTTTGGCTGTTCTAGGATTTGAACTCAAGGCCTAGCAGACCCAATTATTGAAAGGGTCATGATGAGCACACCAGCCTGTGAGCCACTAAGGAGCTAGGTCATTTCCTGGACCTGAGATAGAGCCCTGGTGGGGGACAATATAGTCATAAATTCATAATTAAACCAAGGATCTATATTTCCATACTTGGTTGGGCAGCATCTTGCATTTGGTGTAGTCATTCTCTTTATTTTGTCTCTTTTTCATTGATGTATTGTGTATTTTCTTGAGTATAAGATGACAGATATAACTGTGGTGAAATGTATGAAAACCTCTTCCCATGAGTATAGAGTTGCCTATACATTCTCCATTCTAGCTGAGACCCAGAACATGCACACCACAGGAAAACAATGCAATGACTGGCTTCTCACATCAGGCAGTGCTGGGATTCAAACTCGGGGCCTAGGAGGCCCAATTGCCCAATGGGTCCATGTGATCACACCAGCCTGTGATCCACTAAGGAGCTGAGCTGTTCCCAGGATTGGAGAAAGAGCCCTAAGGAGGCTACAATAGTCCTCAATGCATCATTGAAACATGAGTTGTATATTCACATCTGTGTTTGGACTACATCGTGCATTTAGTGTAGTTAGTCTCTATTTTGTATGCTATTCATGGATGCATTGTGTATTTTCTTGAGTATATGATGACAGGTATAACTGAGTTGACATGGATAACAACCTATTCCCATGGCAACAGGGTGGCCCATGCATTCTCCATCCTAGCTGAGACCCAGGACTTACACAGGAAAGGAAAACAGGTGCAATGATTGGCTTCTGACATCAGGATGATTCTTTTGGCAGGCTTGGATCTGAACTCGGGGCATAGAAAGCCCAATTGGTGAATGGGTCTACATGAGCACACCATCCTGTGAGCCACAAAGTTGCTAGGCCATTCCCAGGACCTGAGATCAATTACCCAGGGGAGGAAGGACAGAGGAGCACAATAGTCATCCATTCATAAGCTGAAGGTAGTATGCAAATAAGTACATATTTGTACAGAGTAGGAGAGAAGGCAATCTGTGATGGAATCCAATCTACCATGTGACTACCGATTCTTGGATGTTTCCTGATGCCTCCATTTCATGACTGTGATGATTATTGTCACACTTCATCAACTCTTCATTACAAAAAATTGATACCCCATGATTCTTGCCTATCATTTCCTACTCCCATCATGCACGAACTACTCATTCAAGGATGACATCAATTGCATTCCATGACACTTCCTGGGTCCAGAAATGATTATCTCAGGATCTCCTGTCATTCCCTCCTTCTAGGGGGACTGAATTCAAGCCTCAGTCTTGGAAAACATACTCCTTATATCCATTTTAAAGATAAAATTTATATTTCCATATGGATGTTCAGTCCATATCATGTTTGGTGTGGTTATTTATTTTATTTCTTGTTTTATTTATTAATTTACCATTTATTTTATTGACTCTGATGACACCTATACCAGTTATTATATTGTTTAAATCCTATCACATAGCATCTAGATTTGTAGATGTGTTCTCCCTCATGCCTGGCAGTGCTAAGATCTGAACTCAGGGTCTAGCAGGTCCAATTCATGAGTGGGTGAGTGTGAGCATGGCATTCTAGCCAATGAAACTGTCAGGTTGTTCCTAGGCGCTGAGTTCGAGCCCCAGGTTTGGCCAAAACAGCAATAAATGGATAGGCAGACGGTGGTATACAAATAAATAAACATTGGTAAAGAGTGCCAGAGCCTTCTATTTATGACTGAATGACACCTACTACGTTCTTACCAATTCTTATATATTTATTATACTACCATTAAAGGAATATTATTACTCTTTTCATGTTTAATAAACTATTAATTAAGATCAATCAGCATCCTAGGATTATTGAATCCAATTTTAGTCTCGACCGATGCATGAACTACTCTTTCAATTGGTATGTGTATGCATAGGAACAAGTCCCTTGAGATCTCCTGCTATTGGTAGGTGGCAGGACTGGGTTTCAACCAGGGGCCTATGTTGACAGGTTGATCTATGGCTTCCCTGATAGCCCGCCAGCTTTCAGCAATGGCAGGCCAGGTCCACTTTGCAACCATGTTATTAAGTCCCAGGATAATCACCTAGCAAAGAAAAAAATCGTAAAACTCTCCAGCCTTTTGCAGCTCGCCACTATTTGTGCTTTCCAGCTTTTTTTTTTTTTCTTCCTGCAAGCGCTCTGGGCCTAGGATCCCCTGATCGAATATGGGTCCGGATGCTGCACCCCAGCCTAGGGCAATCAAAGCTGAGACAGAGTTATCACAACGTGAATTCTAGCCCCATGGTTGGCCAAAAAAAGAACAAATAAAATATTAATTAATTATTTAATTAAATTAAAACAATAAAACTCATTTGTTTAGAATTTCTGTCAGTTTTTTTCCTAGCCTGGGATTTGATCTCAGGGTCTTCGTAAATCTGTAGCAATGTGTGGGGAGTACAGCGTTGTCACTACTTGAATTGAAACCCTGTGCCAAGCCAAAAATAAAAAATTAAGTCACTGTCCTGGGCAGGGGGAGTAGTTGTGGAGATGGGAAAGAAGGTATGGTAGGGGAAAAACAAAGGAGGAGGCAACAATGCTTAATAGGAAATGTACTCATTACCTTGTTCATGTAATGGTAACCCCTCTGTATAACACTTTTACAATAAAATTGTACAAAAAAGAAGAAACGATGTAGTTCTCAGAGAAGCACTTTAGGGGTAAAGAAGGATGTCTGAATAGCTGTACAAAATTCTCCACTTCATTTTTGTTTAACATTCAATATGAATTTGAATAAACATAAATGCATCCTTAAAAAATTAAGTCACTCTTTTGGAACTGGGGCAAGTATTTCTGCCATTGCTCGGATTTGATCTCACTGTCCAGGTAACTCTATTGCACCATGAGTGAAGGTGAAACTCACTGTCCTTGAGGAAAAGAAATTCAGGCTAGAGTTCCCAGGGCCAGAATTAAGGCCCTGCAATGGAAAAAAATATTTTTTCTCTACATGTGTAATATATGATATATACTTACATATGTATGATTATTACATATTGTGATTACTATTGATTTTGTATTTTATTTTTTTTGATTCATTAATTTATTGTTTTATTATTATACACATAATATTTATTACCTTTTGAACATACATTATAAAATTATACAAAATAATTTAGGACATTAACTCATTTTTCATTAATACTTTATTAAGTATTGAAACATGATACATAATTAATTGGAATCATTTGTCACAGTCATCACATGTTTAAAGTTTCACCCAAGTATAAGCTGTGTCTTACCTTTGGATACCTTAATATAGTGATTTCTTTAGATGATTTATAGTCAGAAGCATTTTCTTGAGGATAGTCAAGTTGAGGGATAAAATTGTAAGGGTGGGGATAGAAATGTGGCTTACTGGTAAAGAGCTCGCTCACCATCCATGAATGCCAGGGTTTGAATCCTCATTACCCCATACTCAGAAAAAGCCAGAAGATATGGAGTGGTTCAAGTGGTAGAGCACTAGCCTTGAGAAAAAGAAGCCCTAAGATTGTCAAAAACAATAGGCCAGATGCCAATGGCTAACACCTTGAACGCTAGCTTCTCAGGAGGCTGAGATCTGAAGACCACCGTTCAAAATCAACCTAGACAGGGAAAGCCTTTTAGACTCTTATCTCCAATGAACCACCAAAAATCTCACATGGTGCTGTGGATCAAGTGGTACAGTGTTTGCCTTGCTCAGGGACAGTGCGTAGGCTTGATTCAGGACACACCACTGGAAAAAAATAAGGGTTAATCAAAGTACTTTTCCTATTTGCTAATTAGGAGACCATTCTCTGGAAAATGAACGCTGATGTAAACCAGAATTGGAATCAGACCTCAGGGTTCAAATGTAGCAGATCCATATGCCCAGCCTCTCAGACCCTAGCATTATAACTTTGTGTCCTACAGCGTTCTGAAAGGTCCAATGTTGAAAGACTTAATATGCTCCCCAAGCCCTTTGTGATAAGCAGTTGACTTGTATTGTCGATGTAATTACACTTCTGAACCTAGCAGAACAGCAATGACTCACACCTGTCATCTTACTCAGGAGGCTGAAATCTGAGGATCACAGGGTAAAGCCAGCCATGGCAGGAAAGTCTATGACACTCTGACTTTCGCTTCTGAAAGGTCAGATATTCAAGAGCTTCCTGTGTTTCTCTTGGTGACGAGAAGTTACTTGCACTCTAAATGTTCTCAGAATTCTTGAGCTCTTATAGAAGCAGGAAAGAAACATTTTGACCCATCCTGGGTTCAAATGAAGTTCTCAGAATCCAAGCCTAGTCCTGTTAGCAGGAAGAACTCCAGTGTAACACTGTAAAAAGAGTTTCAAAAGCCATACTAGGTGAAGAGACCGAGGTCTGCAGGATTAGGAGGCAGAATGTACATACACAACAGGGAAGTGAGCTGCAAAACCACTTCATGAATTCCAGGCACAGCCAGCAAAGGGGGGCATCCGGAAACATTTGTTAGTTACATCAGGGTCAGGCATTTCTCAGGCTCTTCAAACAATGACTAATTAACCTTCCTTCCTCAGGTGAAGGGAGCCTCAGGCTATCTTTAGGTTAACAATAGAGAGCCAGAGAGGGGAGGAACAGAAAAGAAAAACCCTGCTCTCTGGTCTTAAGGAGTGGGGCTTTGACTCTCCATCTGTCAGATTTAAAGACCATTCTTCTACCTCTGCCAGTCCATTCTCCTTCCTTCAATCTGCACATCATTAATGCAAGTCCCCACTCCAAGGAGAGGCAGGGCCCTTTCTCTTTTGTCTCCAAGCACCTGAGTTAGAACCTGGCTCTGCCCTCTTGGCTCTGGGAACTTCGGCTGCCTGAGAAGTGGGACAGAGACAGTCTTCCTGATCTGTGGTTGTGTGAAGGCAATGTGGTGGCCTAGCACCCTGTAGAAGTCCTCATAACTGGGAAGTGTTCCCTTCTTTCCTCCTGATGTCCAAGATCTACCCTTCCACCTACCTATCTACCTTCCTTCCTACCTACTTACATAGCTAACTATCTCTTACCAGTTTTTGGGATGAACTCAAGGCATGGGCTCTGTCTCTAGCTCTCTGCTACTTGAGCCACAGCACAAATTCTGGCCTTTTTCTGTGTAATGCTACTTAGGAATTGAACCCAGGACTTCTTGCATGCTAGGCAAGCACTCTCTCACTAATCCACATTCCTAATACCCTCATCCTTTTATTAATGGTAGTTTTTACATAATTATGCTACCATTTTAGTGCCTAAGTTTAATTTTCTGAATGCTGGTTATTTCTATGAACCCTGACTTTTTCTTCCCCTGTCTGATTTGTGACTGTTCCTGCCTTGGCCTCATAATAAAATGCAAATAAAGGCTGCTGAGAGCTTAAGTTTTCATCATATAAAGACACAGGCCTGGAATCCTGGAAGAGAAAAGCCATGTACCTGAAATGAAGATAATGATGCAGTATGTGCAACGAGTATATCTGAAAAATAAATCAGTAAATACAATCAGAAGCATTGAATATGCTCTGTTTGCAGTCAGGGTGGTAAAATACACACATAAATAAGTAGGGCACTGATACATAACTTGGTCTTCTCTTTTTGAAATTTTTTTGTTGCCATCCCAGGGCTTAAACTCAAATCCCGATGCATTCCTCGGCTGTTTTGCTCAAGGGTGAGGCTCTACCACCCCCCACAGCTTCACTTCAAGCCATCTGGTCATTAATTGGACATAAGCCTCTTCCGAACTTTCTTGCCTGGACTGGCCTGTTTTTCCTGCTCTGCTTTCTCTCTCAAAGCTGGAGTTCTACCCTCTGGACCACTGCTCCACTTCTGGCTTTCTGTTGGTTTTTGGAGATAAGTGTCAAAGACTTTCCTGCTTGGGCTGGCTTTGAATGGCGATCTCCTGAGGAGGCTTCAAGCGGATTTCCTCAAGGATTCTCCAAGGAGCTGCTCCACACAAACCCTTGGTCTAAATCTCGAGAGGTACTAGAGAAAAACAGAAACATGAAGATGCTTCTAGTATGTTCTAGATACTTAAGATTGGAGACACAAAACACTCATAATTATTAGGTCATTTTATAGGCAAAAGGAGCAATGCAGAGAGTATGAGAATCGCTCCAGCTTTTGGTCCTCTCATCCTGAAACAATAAATTCACTGCAGCTCAATGCTAAGTGACAGAGCTGGCATGTCCTGTGGACATTTGCTCCCAAATCATGGGACACTCATTTCTCAATTTTGGTTTCAAACCTGTGACCAGAGGAGAAGATAAGGAGAGAAAATCCTTTTTTGAGAAAGCAGCTATAAAGAACATTGGGGTAATTTACTTATAAATTCAAACCATTGGAATGACCCTGTTCAGAAGTTGCATTGTCCAGATTAAAAAATGAAGAAGAAAATAAAGGCAGGTGCCAGTGGTTGCTGACTGTAATCCCAGCTCCTGAGGAGCCTGAGATGTAGAGAATCTTAGTTTGAATCCAGCCAGCGTAGGAAAGTCCATGACATTGTTATTTCTAATAGATCAAAGAAAATCCCAGAAGTGAGGCAGTGACTCAAGGTGAATGCACTATCCTCGAGAAAAAGGAGCTCAGGGAGTATGCGTAGGCTCACAGTTCAACTCCAGGACCTACCCACTCCCCGCAAAAGAGCCTGTACCTCCATGTCTTTGTGAATGTATGGATGTATTCCTATGGGTAAAGCTCCAGAGTAGCAATGATGAGTGGTGTGAATCTAGGAAATTTGTTTTCCATACAATGATTTCATAACACAGAGAGTGCTTTCAAGACAGTACATGTTCTAGGGCTCCCCTTACTGTTCCCAGTGTAACCTGAGGGTTTCTCTGCATCCCAGGCCTGCTGGAAGAACCTTTTCTCATTGTATGAACAGGCAGACAAAAGGCCTCCTTCCTGTACAACTTTGTAACAAACAAGTCCATTTGGACCAATTAGTGAGGATGAGTGTGGACGGGCTCTGAAGGCTAAGAGAAAAATGCCTCTTTGTACCCCAAGTGATCTCTCTCCCCAGTGCTCTGTTTTTACAGGAAGCCTTCATTTTTGCCACTTCCTGTGTCAGGCCAAGTTCCCTGAACTTATCCTGCCTTTGTGAGACTATATTCCAGTGTTCAGATACAGTGCTCAATATAATTCAGAAGTCCTGGCAGAAAACTAAGGCACTGATTCCAATGAAATATTTCATTGTGGGCAATAATGGACCTATGATACCTCTCCCAGGTTTCTGGAAGCTTGGGAAATCCAAGCACATGTCTGATATCACAATGCTTCCTGTCATATGGGTCTGATGAAGCTCATCAGATTTTGAAATGTTTCACTTGTTCTAGTTGGGCCCTGGGTGGCTAGGTTTTGGTGTTGAACACAGGGCCTGCGTGCTGATCATGAGCTCAGAGCAGAATCCCAGAGCTTTACCATTTTTTGCCACAGCTTCACTTCTGGTCTCTGTGTGTGTGTGCGAGTGTGTGCACGTGCACGCACGTGCACATTTGTGCATACACCAGTCCTGGAGCTTCAACTCAGGACCTGAGCACTGTACCTAGTTTCTCTTATACAAGGATAGCCCTCTTCCACTTGATCCACAGAGCCACTTCAGGTTTTTTTCTAGTGATGTGGTCCTGAGAAATCAAGCCCAGAGTTTCATATATGTAAAACATTCTATCTCTAAGGCACAGTCCCAGCCCACTACTGCAGGTTTATTAGTTTGTTTCTGTCTTTATTGTTGTTGTTGTCGGTTGTAGGAGTTAAAGTCTGGGCCTGGTGCTGTCCCTGAGCTTTTCAGCTCAAGTTTTGTGCTCTACCACTTGAGCCACAGAGCTACTTCAGGTTTTCTGGTGGTTCATTGGAGCTATGTGTCTTAAGGACTTTCCTGCCTAGGTTAGCATTGAAACATGATCCTCAGATCTCATCCTCCTGAGTAGCTAGGATGACAGGCATGAGTCACAAACATCCAGCTTCCACTTCAGATGTCTTAGTGGTGAATTGTTGATAATACTCTTATGAACCTTTTGTGTCTGGGATAGTTGGGAAGGCAGGGTGACAGACTTCAGCTATTGAATCCTAGGCCGTGGCACTCTGCTGCAAGGGGGTCCATGGATCCACTTGGTAGAGTGTTCGTCATGAGCCCAAGAGGTATGGGTCGGCGCCTAGGCCCTAAGTTCAAGATTCATGACTGAGAAAAATAGAAACAAAACAATTGTCCGCAAGAGACAACTCACTAATCTTCAGTAATACATAATTTTGTTTTTGCCATGGAGACATATCTGAGCCTCAATATTCTTATCTGCATAATCATCTCAGTTGTGGAGCTCTTCGAGGACCAGATGAAAGAATGCACCTTATGGAGGACACAGTACATGTTACTCTTTGCAGGACTCAGCTGAGAGCACCCAATGAAGGACTCAGCACATAACTCTATTCCATAAACTGTCATTAGGATTAGGGTGCTTTCATCAGTATCACCATTCTTTGGGAATATTTCACAAACCAAACAAGTTCACATCTAATTGTTTAATGGGATGTTTTGTGTTTTTTTTTTTTTTTAGGGGGGAGGGTTATCCAGGGTGCTTGAACTCAAAGCATGGGGATACTGTTCTAATAACATTTGCTCAAGGCTAAAGCTGTACCACTTTGAGCCACATTTTAAAGTGTCATGCAGACTTCCTGCAAGGACTGGGTTTTAAAGCTCCCAAGCAGCCAGGATTACAGGGGTAAGCCAACAGCGTCCGGTTCCTTGCAACTGGGTTGCAGCGGTTGCAGCGGTTTACATCTGTCTAAGTCAGGTTAGGTGGCAGCTGTCAGCACCAGACTCCTAGATTGCTCTGTGATGAGGTATTTGAAGTCCTGTCCTTCTACAGTTGCAGTTAGAAGATTCTGCCTTTTTGTGTCAGCAGTCCTATGGCTTGAGTAAGGGCTTCAACAGTGTCCTAACCATTTGTGCTCAAGGCTGGCACTCAATTGATTGAAAGACAGCAGAACTTCCAGGTTTTCTGTTTTTGTGGCACTTACTAGGTGAGCACTCAACACCAAGCCCCAGGAGTGAATGAGATCTAAATGGATAGAGATTGTTGTATATAAGTATTATATCCACAAAAAGAGAGATGTCTGTATATTATTAAATTATAGATAATATTACTACCAATTATTAAATATTAAATTATGACTCCATTTAATGTTGTGTCCCAGTGGAACCATTACTAAAGCATTAATTAGTAATTACTCAATATCATGTTATTATTTATTATATATGTATATACATCCATACATATAATTACATATTTTATAGAATGAGACAGATGTCTACATATAATTAAACTATGTATGCATCATGTGTTACTACCAATTATTATGTATTTAATTATGTATCCATGTAATTTTTATTCTGTTAGTGCTTAATAAAATATTAACCTTAATGCAGTCCTACAGTTATTATATCTAATTTTATCCTACAATGATTCACTACTAATTCAATTTGTTTATCATGTACTGCAGTGATGACATTTATTACATTTATGACATCCTATTACATAGCATATAGATTTGCATACGAATTATACATCCTACCTAACACCGAGCACTTTCAAAGAAAAGGAAAACATGTGTCATGCTCGGCTTCTCACTCCACGATTACATTTTTGGCAATGCTGGGATCTAAACTCAGGGCCTAGAAGGCTCAATTCATGAATGAGTGACTGACAGCACAGCAGCCTCTAGCCAAGTCATCTGACAGGCAGTTCTGAGGCCCTGAAATCAAGCCCCATATGTTGACTCCATATTGCATTTAGTGTATTCATTTTGTTTTTTTATTATTCATTTATTTACTATTTATTTTATTGACTGTTATTACACATGGAATATTTATTACATTTATTAAATAGGGTATAGATTTGCCTGTGTATGAAACTTCACACCTGACACCCAGGCCTTTCACAGAAAAGGAAAACATGTGTCACCATGGGCTTCTTAATCCACGATTCAATTTTTGTGAGTGCTAACAAGGCCCAATACATGAATGGGTGAGTCAGCCCACCAGCCTAGAGCATATGGAGCTGACAAGCGTTTCCTAGCACCTGCAATCGAGCCCAAGGTATTGACAAAATAAGAACAGATTGGAATGCAGTTGGTAGTACACAAATAAATATAGATCTTTATAGTGCCAGAGATGTTTATACATTATTCAGTTATATATGCTACATTCCTACAAATTCTTGGATATTTATTATGACTCCATGTAATTAATATTATTGTTTTCATCCTTAATTAATTATTAATTAAATCAACCACTGTCCTGAAATTATTGTGTCCATGTAATTAATTGTATTCTTTTAATGTTTCAAAAAATATTCATTAAAATCCTTCGGCTTCCTAAAATCGTTCTAATTTTATAGTAGTATCATTCAGAAAGAACTAATTCAATCTTGACATTCAAACCTTTCTGTCAGTATTCCTATGAAAAAGAACGAGACTCTTAGAATGTCCTGCCATTGGTAAGGGTCAGAACCGGGCTTCGAACTCAGGCCTATGTTTCCATGTTGGCCTATGGCTTCCCTGGGATCCCGCCAGCTTTCAGGAATGCCACGTTAAGAACATTTTTTCAGCCGTCATTCAGATCCAGGATGGTCACTTTGCAAAGAAAACAAATGTAAAATCTGCAAGTAGAAGGGTTTTATTCTGTGTGGATTTATTCACTTTTTTCCTGTCAGCTTTTGGGGCCTAGGAACCCAGGTTTGGCTGTTCATCCAGTGGCTGCACCCCAGGCTAGAGAGATGGAAGCTGAGGCAGAGTTGCCACGACCTGAGTTCAAGCCCTGTGACAAAATAAAAATACTTACATACATACATACATACATAAGTACATATGTACATTACAAATATTTTTAAAATTATGAGGCTCCTTGGCTTGGAATTTATGCCAGTTTTTCTGGCAAGCCTGGGATTTGAACTCAGGATCTGGGTAAATCTGCAGCACTGTGGGGGAAGGGGAAGATCATTGTGCTGGAAGACAAGAAAGTCAGGCCTGTTCTCAGAGCCTGAATTCAACCCTAGCACTCCAAAAAATAATATTTGCATACATTAATACATGATTTATATTTACTTACAAATGTTTACTGCATATTGCAGTTAGTGTAGTTCATCTTTTTTTAATTTATTATGTATTTTAGTGAGTATGATTACACATATAATTTTTTTTAAATCCTATCACATAGGACTAGATTTGCATATGTATTGTATGTCATACTTGAGACCCAGGACTTTACCGGTAAGGAAAACATGTGGGACAATAGGCTTCTTCCACCAGGATTAAGTTTTTGGCAATTCTGTGATTTGAACTCAGGGCCTAAAAGGCCCACTTCATGAATGGGTCAATGTAAGCACAACAGTTTGATGGACGTAAAGTTGTTGGGCAAATTTGAAGGCCTGAGTTGACATCCTAGGAGTGGCCCATATATAAACAGATAGATGTGTAGACTGAAGTGTGTGTGTATTTACATATGTATATGCGTCTATAAATAAATATATACAAGAGACACATTTATGTAGATTCTAGTGTATAACTCCATATAAAGAGTGATGACTATATTATATATATATATATTCTATTACTACCAATTATTTGGTATAAAATTATGCCTCCATTAATTAATCATGGTAAAAGACTTAATAAAGCATTAATTATTCATTGTGTACAATCTTATACTACAATGACTAGCTAATTAGTGATTCAATTAGTATATGTCAAACATTCTATTAGTGTTCCTATAGATAGGAACGAATTTCCTAGGATTTTCAGCCATGTGTAGGTTGCAGTCCCAAGATGGAACTAAGGGCCTCTGTGCCTGGATTGGGCTCAGGGTTTACTGATAGCCCCCAGCTTTCGGCTATGCAAGGTCACATACAATTTTCAAGCCTAGTCCCTGAGACCCAGGATGGTCACAGTGCAAAGGAAACAAAGGTATAACTGTTGTGTAAAACTTCCTGGTTTATTCATCCTCCATTTTTTTAGTTTTACGTTTGTTTGCCAGTGATGGGAGTTGAACTCGGGTCCTAGAATACTTGGATCATCTGTGGGTGTAAAACCTGCACCCCAGCCTAGGGTAATCAAGGCTGAGGCAGAGTTAGAACAACCTGCTTTCAAGACTCATGCCTGCCCTCCCCCAAAGTGTTAAGGCATTGGCTTGGAATTTGGACCATTTTATCTGCCGTACATGGGAATTGAACTCAGGGGCTGGTTAACTCTCTTATGATCTGGGTGACATAGGAGCTCACCCGTTTGAAGAAAAGAAATTCAGGAACATCCCAAGGCGTGAATTCCAGGCCCAGGACTGGCAAAAATAATATTTGTATACATTCATAAGGTATATCATATATGTATGTATTCACATAGATATTACATATTGTACCCAGGACACAAAATTTTTACAGAAAGATGTCTGTTAAATCTAGCTGATCTATGCAGGTATTTAGATCTGGGGTTTCTTTGTTGAGTTATTGCCAAATTGATTTATTTAGTGGGTTGAGTGGTGTGTTAAATCCCCAACAATTAATGTCTTCATATATATGTGGGATTTGAGGGAAAGTTATGTTTCTTGGATAAATTTGGGTGCTCCATTGTTTCGTGAATAGATATTTAGAATTGTAATATCCTCCTGAAGGAGAAATCCCTTAATTAGTATGTGGTGACCTTTATCTCTTCTCACGAATTTTAATTTGAAGTAAATTTTATCTGATTTTAGGATTGCAACTCCTGCCTGTTTATGGGGGCCGTTTGCTTGGGAGATTTTGCTCCAGCTTTTAACATTGAAAATGTGTTTGTTTTTATGGGCAAGATGTGACTGATGAAGGCAGCAAATACAATGATCTTGTTTTTTAATCCAAAAAGGAAATCTATGTCGCTTAATTGGAGAGTTAAGTCCATTCATGTTGATAGATAGGACTGAGAGGTATTTGGGAGTTCCTGCCAAGTAATCCACCTTCTTGGGGGCTGCGAAAACTGGGTTCTTCCTATGGTTCTTGGATTCTCAGTTTGCTTGCAGTTTCTTGGCCTTTATTGTGGTCTTGTTGGTTTTCTATGTGTAAGACATTTTTAAGAATCTTTTGTAGGGCTGGTTTGGTGGAGATATATTGGTTCCATTTTTGTTTGCTATGGAAGGTTTTTATTTGGCCTTCAGTTATGAAGGAGAGTTTAGCTGTGTACAGTATTCTTGGTTGATAGTTGTTTGATTTTAGAACATTGCATACATCATTGCAGGCTCTTCTTTCTTTGATTATCTCTGCTGAGAAATCTGAGGTGATTCTAATTGGTTTCCCTTTATAGGTGATTAATATTTTCTCCTTCACAGCCTTAAGTATCTTTAACTTGGTCTGAGTTGATCCAGTGTTCACCCACAGCATCAGAATATATGTTTTTCTCAGCAGCACATGGAACATTTTTGAAAATAAACCACATTTTAGGCCACAAAGCAAACTTGTCCACATTCAGAAACATTGAAGTTATACCATTCATTCTCTCTGAACACAAGGGAAAAAGATTAGAATTCAAAAGCAAAGGCCACCAAAGAAAGTCCGGTAACACATGGAGGCTGAACAACACACTGATGAACCACGAGTGGGTCATGGAAGAGATTAGAAAGGATATTCAAATGTTCATGCTATTCAACAAAAATGAGCATACAAATTAACAGCTCCTCTGGGACACAGCAAAGGCAGTACTCAGAAGCAAGTTTATTGCTCTGAGCTACTACATCAACAAATTGGAGAGATCCTAAACCAACAAGTTAATGAAACATCTAAAACTCCTTGAAAAGATCAGCAAGATAAACTCCAATCCAGTAGATGATAAGAAATAATTAAAATTAAATCAGAATTAAATGAATTAGAATCCAAACTATAGAAAGAATCAACAAAACAAAGATTTGGTTCTTCGAAAAAATTAACAAAATTGACAGACCCTTAGCAAATCTTATCAGAAAAAGAACAGAACACACCCAAATAAATAAACTCAGAGATGCGAATGGAAACATCACCAAGGAAACAACCAAAATTCAGAACAATATAAGGGAATACTTCTCAAAACTTTATGCTAATAAGTTTGAGAACTTGACAGAAATGGACCTTTTCCTAACAAATATTGACATGCCAAAACTAAACCAAGATGAGTTAAACCAGCTTAACAGGCCCATATCAAGCATTGAAATAGAAACAGCAATAACAGACCTCCCAGGTAAGAAAAGTCCAGAACCAGATGCATTTACAGCAGAATTCTACAAGGCCTTCAAAGCAGAGCTCACAGCAATACTCCTCCAACTCTTCAATGAAATTGAAAGAGAAAGTTCACTACCGAACACATTCTACGAAGCCATCATAACCCTTATCCCAAAACCAGCCAGGGACTCATCAAAGAAAGAGAACTATAGACCCATTTCTTTGATGAACATTGATGCAAAACTTCTCAACAAAATTTTGGAAAATCATCTTCAACAATCCATCCAAAAAATCATACACCACGATCAATCAGAATTCATTTCAGGGATGCAAAGCTAGTTCAATATATGCAAATCAATTAATATTATTCATCACATCAAGAGGAGCAAGAATAAGAACCACATGTTTATATCAATAGATGCAGAAAAAGCATTCGACAAGATCCAACACCCCTTTATAATGAAGGTTTTGGAAAAATTAGGAAACCATGGAACATTCCTCAATAAAATAAAGGTTGTATATGACAAACCTACAGCCAAATTATACTTAATTGTGAAAAACTAAAGCCATTTTCTCTTAACTCACAAACAAGACAAGGATATCCACTCTCTCCGCTTCTCTTCAATCTAGTATTAGAATGCCTAGCTATAGCAATAAGACAAGATGCAAACATAAAGGGGATCAAAATAAGGAAAGACGAAATAAAACTCTCCCTTTTTGCAGATGACATGGTCTTGTAGTTAAAGAATACCATAGACTCCACTCCCAAATTACTCAAGCTTATTCAAAACTTTGGCAAAGTAGCAGGGTATATAATTAACCCCCAAAATCAATGGATTTTCTCTATGCCAAAAATGAGAAAAGTGTGGCTGAAATTAGGAAAGCAAATCCATTTATAATAGTCCCACAAAAAATAAAATACCTAGGAATTAACTTAATCAAATCAGTGAAGGAACTCTATGATGAAAACTTTAAAAACTTGAAAAAGGAAATCAAAACAGAACTTAGAAAATGGCAAAAATGCACCTGGATTGGAAAGATTAACATCGTGAAAATGGCAATACTTCCCAAGGCTATCTATAAATTCAAAGTGAAACCTTTCAAAATTCCAACGTTATTCTTCAAGGAAATAGAAGAGGCAATGCAAAAATTCATATGGAACAATAAAAGACCCAGAATAGCAAAAATGCTCCTCAACGGAAAGAACACTGCTGGAGGAATATCAATACCAAATTTCAAACTCTACTATAAAGCCATAGTAATCAAAACCGCTTGGTACTGGCACATGAACAGACCTCAGGAACAGTGGAATAGAATTGAAAGTCCAGAAATGAACCTACAGACCTATACACATCTAATCTTCGATAAGGGTGCTAAAAATGTAGAATGTAAGAAAGACAGCCTCTATAGTAAATGGTGCTGGTAATATTGGTTAACTACTTGTAGAAAACTAAAGCTAGATCCTTATATATCACCCTGCACCAGAATCAACTCCAAATGGATCAAAGACCTCAGAGTAAAAGCAGACACTCTGAAAACATTATAGGATGGAATAGGAAAAACCCTAGGTCTCCTTGGAGCAGGCTGAAATTTTCTTAATAAAGACCCGGAAACACATGAAGTTGCAGAGCTTCTGCATGGCAAAGGACATAGCTAGCAAGATCAATAGAAAGCCCACTGCTAGGGAGAAGATCTTCACTAGCCATACAACAGACAAGGGTCTCACATTTAAAATATACTTGAAACTCAAAAAATTAACTCCCTCAACAACAAATCCTCAAAGAAACAACTGCCCAATAAATAAGTGGGCTAAAGACTTAAAGAGAAACTTCTCTGAAGAACAAAGGATGGTCAACAGACACATGAAGAAATGCTCAACCTCCGTAGCCATGAAAGAAATGCAAATCAAAACAACATTGAGATACCACTTCACCCCAGTTAGAATGGCAAAAATCAAGAACTCTAACAACAACAGATGCTGGAGTGGATGTGGACAGAAGGGAACCTTACTTCATTGTTGTTGGGAGTGTAAACTTGTTCAACCACTTTGGAAAATAGTATGGAGGTTCCTCAAAAGACTTCACATAGAGCTCCCTTACGACCCAGCAATCCCACTTTTGGGCATTTACCCAAATGTTTACCAACAAGACCACACTAAAGCTACTAGTACAACTATGTTTATTGCAGCATTATTTACCATAGCTAAGACATGGAACCAACCCAGATGCCCCTCAGTAGATGAATGGATCAAGAAAATGTGGTCTATATACACAATGGACTTCTATGCCTCCATCAGAAAGAATGACATTGCCCCATTTGTTAGGTAATGGAAAGGATTGGAAAGAATTTATTAAGTGAATTAAGCCAAGCCCAAAGAAACATAGGTCCCATGGTTTCCCTTATTTGCAATATCTAGTATATGTATGAGTCAAGCAGAAAAGGTCCGATAATGTGATGTTAGGAAAATGAACCCTTAGATATGTATTTTAATGTTTTTTCTTTCATGCATTTGTTTCTAATGCATTTATAAGATTATTTCTTTGTTGCTTTGTATGTCCCTTCCCCGAAGTATGACCCCTGCTTTCACTATATTTGATGTCAGTATAATTTGTGGAGGAGATGGGGAAAAACAGGTCGTTTAAGGATACAGGTGGACCTGTTGCAACATTGAGAAGTACAAGTTTTCATGTCGAAAACGAACTTTACAACTTTGATGAGGCGGGGAGAGTTGGGTGGGGCCGGGGGGGAGGCTTGGAAGAGATGTGAAGGTTAAACAAAGAGGAGGCTGCAATGCTTGATAAGAAATGGACTCATTATCTTGTCCATGTAATTGTAACCTCTCTGTACAGTATGTTCACAAAAAATAAAAATTAAAATAAAAAAGAAAAAAATGTACTCATTATCTTGTAACTCCTCTGTACAGCATTTTCAATAAAATAAATAGATAAATAAAAAAAAGATTTTCACAGTAAGGAAAACAGTTCAACATTGGCTTCTTACTCCAACTATTGACTTGGCATTGCTGGGATTTGAACTTAGGGCCTGGAATGCCCAATTCATCAAGTGGTCAGTGTAAGCACAGTAGCCACAAAATATTCACTCCCAGTACCTGAGTTCTAGCCCAAGGAGTCACCAATATATAAATAGATAGTTGTGTAAATTATGGCAAATATATATATATATATATATATATATATATATATATATATATTTATATTTAGAGAGAGAGAGAGAGAGAGAGAGAGAGAGAGAGAGTGCAGGGAGAGAGAGATTTATCATTTATTCCATTGTATATTTAAATACATAAGAATAATTACAGAATGTGAGATGTCCACATTTCAAAGTACATGTAATGTATTATTAATAATTAATAGGTATTGAATTAAGCCTCCATTTAACAATGTATCATGTTTTAAGGCACAAGAAAATGTTTCCTTTAGCAAAAGGAGCTCAGGGACAATGTCTAGGCTCACAGTTCAAGACTCCAGGACCTGCCACCAAAAAAAGAGCCATTAACTCCACGTATCTGTGTATGTATGAATGTATTTCTATCGGTGAAAATTCAGAGTCACTATGAAGAAAGGAACCCAGCTAGGAAATTTGCTTTGAATGTAATGATTTCATAGCACAGAGAATGCTTTCAAGACAGTGCATGTTCCAGAGCTTCCCTCACTGTGCCCAGTGTAACCTGAGGGTTTCTCCACACCCCAAGCTGTAGGGGGAAGTCTGTCTCATTGTTGGAACAGGCAGACAAAAGGCCTCACTCCTGTACAGCTGTGCAAAAAAAATCCATCCTGGCCAATTAGTGAGGATGAGTGTGGGCGGCTCTGAAGGTCAGGAGAAAAAGGCCTCTTTGTACCCCAAGCTATTTCTCTCCCCAGTTCTCTGTTTTGACAGGACTCTTTATTTGTGCCACCTCCTGTGGCAGGCCACGTTCCCTGCACTCATCCTGTCTTTGTTACACTATGTTTCAGTGTTGAGACAAACTGCTACAATCAATTAAAAAGTCCTTCTGGCAGACAACTAGGGCCCTGAATCTAATGAAACGATTCATTATTGGCAGTGTTGCCTCCCTAGGTTTCCAGAAGCTTGCTAAATCTAAGCACTTGTGCAAAATCACAATGCTTCCTGTCATCTAGGGCTGGTGAAGCTCATAAGGATTTGAAACTTTTCACCTCTCCTAGTTGGGCCCTCGGTGGCTAGGTTTTGGAGTTGAACACAGGGCAAAGGTGCTGACCATGAGTTCAGAGCCAAAGATCAGTGCTTTCCGATTTGGTTCACAGCTTCACTTTTGGTCTTTGTGTGTGTGTGTGTGTGTGTGTGTGTGTGTGTGTGTGTGTGTGTGTGTGTGTGTGTGTGTGTGTGTGTAGGGTGACAGGTGCGAGTCACAAGTGCCCAGCTTCCACTTCAAATTTCTAAGTGGTGAATAGGAGATAATAGTCTCATGGGACATTTTGTGTCTGGGATAGTTTGGATTCCAGATCATCAGATTTCAGCTTCCTGAATAGGCAGGATGACAAACCTCAGCTAAAGACACCTAAGCTGTGACACTTTGCTGCAAGGGGTCCTTGGCTCCACGTGGTAGAGCGCTAACCATGATCCCAAGATGAAAGTCAGAGCCTAGGCTCTGATTTCAAGGTTCATGATGGAGAAAACTAAACAAAAACAATTGTCTGAAGGAGACAACTCACTAGATTTCAGTACATACATCATTTTGGCCCTGACATGGGGCATATCTGAGCCTCAACTTTCCCATCTGTGCAATCAACTTACTTGTGGATCTCTTACAAGGACCAGATGAAAGAATGAACCCCGTGAAGGACTAAGAAAACAATAGCTTATGAAGAACTCATCACATAGCTGTATCCCACATGCTGTCATTAGAATTATGGTTCTTTCATCAGTATCACCATTCTTTCAGAAACACATCACAAACCTCACAAACTTTACATCTAATGATTTAGAGGGGCGTGTTTTTTGGGGGGAGTCAGCCACGTGGATTGCACTCAAAGGTTTGGGGTACTCTCCTAAGATCTTTAGCTCAAGGCTAGGGCTCTACTACCTTGAGCCACAGGTCAGAGTTTCACAGACTTCCTGCCAGGGTTGGGTTCTAAACCCACCAGTGTCAGATCTCAGCCCCTGAGTAGCTTGGTTGACAGGGGTGAGTGAGCCAGCAGCATCTGGTTCCATAGAGCTGGGTTGCAGTGGTTTATGTCTGGCTAAGTCAGGTTAGATGTCACCTGTCAACACCAGACTCCCAGTTTGCTCTCTGATGAGATATTTGCAGTACTATCCTTATTCATTGCAGTCAGAACATTCTATCTTTTTTTTTGTTGCCAGTCCTAGGGTCTTGAATAAGGGTCCAGACACAGTCCCTATGCTTTTATGCTCAAAGCTAGTACTCAACTGCTTAAGCAAGACAGCACAACTTCAGGATTTTTCTGTGCATATGGTAGTGAGGAATCGAATCCAGGGCTTTGCATGTCCTAGGCAAGCACACTACCACTGAACCCCAGGAGTGACAAGTGTACAAACAAATAAATGTGTAGATTGGTATATAGATAGATAGGTAGGTAGATAGATAGATAGATAGGTAGATAAATAGATAGACAGACAGACAGACAGACAGACAGACGGACGGACGGACGGACGGACGGACGGACGGACGGACGGACGGACAGACGGACGGACGGACAGACAGACAGACAGACAGACAGACAGACAGACAGACAGACAGACAGATAGATAGATAGATAGATAGATAGATAGATAGATAGATTGATTGATTGATAGATAGATAGTTTGATTGATAGATTGATTGATTGATAGATAGAGGTATATGCTTAAAACAAGAAAAAGATGTCTGTATATTATGAAATTGCATACATGATATTACTACTGATTATTGGCAATTAAATTATTCCTTCCTTTTTTAAGTATCATGATTGAATACATAATAAAGTATTAATTAAAAATTAATGAAGTATAATTGTTGTGTATAGTTTTATATTATAATCATACACTAACTAGTAATTTATTTGTTACTTTTATAACATTTCATTTGTATGGATGTATATCAGAATGCGTCTTAGGTTCTCCCACCATTCATTAGTGACAGTACCAGGATTCGACATCCAGGACTAAGTTGCCTCTTTTGGCTATGGCTTCCCTAATAGCCCGCCAAACATCAGCAATGCAAGGTCATGTACACTTTCTGGGCTTTGTCATTTAGACCCAGGATGGCCACAATACAAAAGGGAAAAAAAAAGTAAAACCACCTTATTCAATGTCTCAGTTTTTTTTTTTTTTTATTGTGAGATTACCGTACAGAGGACTTACGATTACATGGGCAAGATAACGAATACATTTTTATCAAGCATTGTTGCCTCCTCTTGTTTCCCCTTCCAATCTCAATTTTATCCTTCTCTTTTGATTTTTTTTGCCAGCCCCGAGATTTGAACTCGGGTCCTAGGATCCCAACGTCGATTGTAGCAGAGATACCAAGACCTGAGTTCCAGCCCCATGCTTGGCCAAAAATATTATAATAATAAGGCCCTGGCTTGGAATTTGCATGATTTTTCTTTCAGGCCTTTGATTTGAACTCAGGGTCTGGGTAACTCTGTGAAACTGTGGGTGAAGGGTAAGCTTACAATCCTTGAAAAGAAGAAATTCAGATCAGTTCCCAGGGCCTGAATTGAAGCCCCAGCACTGGAAAAACTAATATTTATATATGAGATTCATTTATATTACATGGGTTTACTGCATATGATGTTTATTACCTTTATTAATTTAGTATTATTACACATATAATATTTCATTACATGATATCATCTAGGATATATTTGCATATGGATTATACATCATACTGAGACCGAGGACTTTCACAGAGAAGGAAAAAAAATGTGTCAAAATTAGCTTATTAATCCACGAATAAATTTTTGGCCATGCTGGGATTTCAACTCACAATGCCCAATCCATAAATGGGGTCAAAATCTTAAAAGACCAGCGTCCGGCAAACTGAGCTGCCAGGAAGTTCTGAGGACCTGTGATCAAGCCACAGTAGTGCCCAGTATATATATATTGATAGATGTATATATATATATATATATATATATATATATATATATATATATGAGTGTGTGTATATATATCTGCAGATATATGTGTATATATATATATATACATATATATATATATATACAGAGAGGGAATGTGAGGATATTGTTATATAAATATATATATAACCAATTATTAGTGATTACATTATGCCTCCCTTTAATGAAGTATCATGGTTGAAAACTTATGAAAGTATTAATTATAACTTAGTCAATATCCTTCCATTAGGTGCTAGAATGGAAGATACAAATCCAATAATTTGTGTGTGGCATTCTAAAATAGAATCATGAATTAACTTCAAATTATTACTTTTATAACATTCCAATAGCATTCACATGAATAAGAATGAGTTTGTCAGATTCTCCCTCCATTTGAGGGGGGCAGACCTAGCATTCGAACTCCAGGTCTGGGTAGTTTACTTCGAATGCAAAGCATTGGAATGGCACTGTGAAGACTTCAGATTGTCAGGATTAAAAAAAGAACAACAAGAAAAAAAAAGCCAGGTGTCAGCGGCATCTGCCTGTAATTCTAGTTCCTCAGATGGCTGAGATAGAGAGAATGCCAGTTTGAATTCAGCTGGGGCAAGAAAGTTCCTGACACACTTATTTCTAAGAGACCACAGGGGGAAAAATACACACATGGGTGTGCTGTGGCTCAAGGGCAGAGCACTACCCTTGAGCAAAAGGGACAAGGCCTAGACTCATAGTTCAATCCTGTACCTGCCCCCCCCAAAAAAGAAGGCAGTAGTAATTCTATGTCTCTGTGTATGGATGGATGGTGTATGGATGATGGGCATTCAGCAGGTTGCCCATGCCCAGCCCCAAAACCTGGGCAAGCTCGGACAAGCACTCAGATAGTACTAACTCTGAGCCAGCAGCTTGAACATAGCATCCTTCTCTACCATTTAAGTACGGAAACCCCAAAAGCTTTGCCTGGGCTGCTGTGTGCAACGGGTGCATTATGTTCTGGGTGTGGTGTCCTATCAGGACACCTAGAAGCCAGCCACTGCCTCCAGAAAGAACACACTTCCTAGGCTTTAGGAGCTGTCCAAGGTTCTGGCTCCATATTCTAGATCCCTCTGTAGGATGTGGGGCCTGGTGGCTATAACTCATTCATCATTCCTGATTGCCGAGTCTCAAGCTGGTCCCAAATTCTGGCAAAGATAGGAAATAGCCAGTGATTTCAGCGCCAAAAGGGGTAAGCCAATAAATCCAACCCTCATATCTCCTGTTAGAAGTAAGCCTGGGGCTGCGAATGTGGCTTAACCGTAGAGTGCTTACCTAGATTGCATGAAGCCCTGGGTTCAATTCCTCAGTACCAGAGAAAAAGAAAAAGCCAAAAGTGGCACTGTGACTTAAATGATAGAGTGCTAGCCTTGAGCAAAAGAAGCTTAGGAACATGCCCAGACCTTGAGTTTAAGGCCAAGACTGGCAAAAAAAGGGACCCTGGTGAGACATATTCTTCTGGCACTCAGAGGAGGGCCGAGAATAAAAGTAAGAGGTAGAGGTCAGGCGCTGGTGGCTCACCCCTGTAATCTTAGCTACTCAGGAGGCTGAGATGTGAGGATCAAAATTAGAAGCAGGAAAGACAATATGAGACACTTTTCTCCAATTAAACACTCAAAAAGCCAGAAATAGTGCTATGGTTCAAGTACTAGATTGCTAGCCTTGAGCACAAAATCTCAGGGATACTGTCAAGGCCATGAATTCAAACCCCCAGACTGGCACAAACAAACACACCCAGATAGAGCATTTGCCAGTTGGCCTTCACAAGTTCCATCTCTAGCAATTCAATATTTTTTTTTAAAAAAGACGGAAAAGGGAAGGAAAGACTTGCTCCAGAAGGTGATATAACCAGTGCCAAAATTCCACAGGAGTTCTAAGATGTGGATTCAGGACAGAAGGTACAGCATAGGCAAAGGTCCTGAGGTGGGGTTTAGTGCAGGTGATGTGGGTGGAATTAAGATTCTGTTGCTTCAGACAAGTGTGGCAGGACATTTAAGGCTGGATCAAGTTTTGTACTTGAGTCACAGGTAGGGCAGAGGGTGGGGTCCTAGAATCAGGCCCAGGGGGAAGATTAGGTTGGCTTTTCAACAAGGACCCCAGCCATTCCCAGTGTCTGGAAGCCTATTTTTCAAAGTTCCTGACCCTCAGAGGCCTCCTTTGCATGGAGTCAGGGCAAATGCAGTGAAGAACTCTTTCTTAAGAAAATCTTCTTGCCTGCTGCCAATAGTAGCTCAACCCCTGTAAATCCTAGCTACTCAGGAGACTGAGATCAGATATCGTGGGTCAAAGACAGCTCAGGGGAAGAAAATTAGTGAAACTCTTTTCTTGCCAATGAACTACCAAAACCAGAAATGGAAATGTGGCTCAAGTGGTAAACTGCCAGCCTTGAGAAAAAGTTAAGAGACCAGGGCCAAGACTCTGAGTTCAAGCCCCAGTACTAGCACAGAAAAATAAATAAATAAAAGCTTTCAGAAGCTCCTAGCCCACTGTGGTGAAAGTACAGATCAGCTAAGTGCATGTGGTTCACGCATGTCCTCCTACCTCCTCAGGAGGCTGAAATCTGAGGATCGTGGTTTAAAGCCAGCACAGGCAAGAAAGTCCAGAGGACTCTGATCGACAAGGAACCACCAGAAAACTAGAAGAGGTTCTGTGGCTCAATTGGTAAGCTGTAGAGCTGAGGGACAGTGCCCAGGCCCAGAGTTCGAGCACCTAGGGCTTGGATTCAGGGCCTGGTTGTCATCCCTGAGTTTCTTTTACTCAAGACTTAGGCTCTACAACTTGAGCCACAGCACCATATCTGGCTTTTTTTGGGGGGAGGTGTTGGTTTATGGGAGATAAGAATTTCAGAAACTCTCCTGCCTGGGCTGGCTTTGAGTCGCATCCATCAGTCCTCAGCCTCCCCAATAGCCAGGAGAATGTGTGAGAACCACTGGCACCTGACCACCACCATCTATTTATAATCCCCTTGGGCCAGTGCTGGAACTTCTGCACTGCACCCCCCTTGTTGTGAGTGGGAAGAAGACGTGGGTGGGTTTGATACTTCAACAGCCTATGTACCTTTGAGCATTGTTCCAGGTCTGTCTGATGGCAGTTTCCTCGTCATACACAGCAATGACTTGGTTCTGTCACAGAAAAAAATGTCCCCCAGGAGGTGTCAGTTCTGGGGTCTTTCCTCTTCAAAGCACCCCCACTCCCTGAAATGACACACCCCAGAAAAGTAAACTATACATAGAGTGAATTCATTTTCTTATAACCAGCGTCTGGCCAGAAAGGTAGCAGTGGGGAATCCCGATCCAGACCAGCCTGAGCATATATTAAGTCTCTATCTTGGAAATGCCCAAGACAGAAAGTCTTGGCTCAAAATGGTAGAAGATCTGACTGGCACGCCTAAAGCCTTGAATTCAAACCCTAATATACTAAAAAGAATCGGAGGGCCCCTGCCAGAGGCTCATGACAAAAATCCTAGCTACTCAGGAGGCTGAGATCTGAAGATCACCGGTCAACATTTAAAATAGGTTTGGCCTCGGCCATCAGACATCATGATGAGAAGACCCAAAGTCTGACCCATGACTGTGCTCTCCATACTAACAGGTATTTCATACTTACTAAGTGCTGGCCATGCTCTCTGTCCCCCTGGGGACCCATGCCCTGCGGGCTCAACCCCCAGGTCCTCCCAAGCTCCCTCTGCCACCAACCAGGCCCAAGGGAGTAGACAGCTCCAGGGCACACAGATACCTTGGTCTTATAATTTAACGGTGCTGAGTCCCCATCAAGCATCTCTCCCTTCCAGGTCCCCAGACCTCAGCAACAAAGCCCATGTACCCCCCAAAAAGGCAGGCAGAAGTTACCAAAGGGTCCAGCATTCATTGGTACAGCCCACATCTACACACACACACACACACACACACACACACACACACACACACACACACACACACACACACACACACACCCAGCAGGGATGGTTCATGTTTGTCTTCCTTGCTACTCAGGATGCTGTGCTTTGAGGATCACGGTTCAAAGCCAGCCCATGCTGGAAAGTCTGTGAGGCTCTTATCTACAGTGAACCACCAAAAAGCCAGAAGTGGGGCTGTGGCTCAAGTTTCAGAACAATAGCTTTGAGCACAAAAGCTCAGGAACAGCACGTAGGACCTGAGTTCAAGGCCCAGGTATTCTACCTCCAAACACACACAGACACAGACACAGACAGAAAGACAGACAGACAGACACACACACACACACATACACACACGCACGCACACACACACACACACACACACACACACACACACACACACACACACACACACACACACACACACACACACACACACGGAGAGCCCAAGGCTTCAGCAGGCCCTGAGAACAGAACCATGAATTCTTTCCATTAGGATCACATCCCACCCTCAAGAAGGTGGCACTACAAACATCAGACCCACTATAGACAAACCAGTAAGCCTCTCACATATCTGGAATGTCTCATAGTCCAGCAAGGCAGTTCCTACTGTACACATTGCTATGTAAAAAACTTAGCCCCCTCTTTTTTGTAGTTGGTCATGAGGTTTGACTCTGCCAGGGCGCTGTCCCTCAGCTCTTCAGCTGAAGTTGGGCACTCTCCCACTTGAGCCACAGTGCCAATTCCTGTTCTCTGGTGGTCCATTGGACTTCAAGTCTCACAGACTTTTCTGCCCATGCTGGTTTGGACCTATGTCTTCACATCTCAGCCTTCTGTGTAGCGAGAATGTGAGTTGTGAGGCATCAGCGGCTTCCGGCTTCAGCCACCTTCGCATACCCAGAGGAAACCCATCCTTGTCTGGCCACAAACTTCTTGCAACCCTTGACTTAAGACTTTGTCACCTAACATCCAAATCCATCCTTCAATGGAGAGAATACAGACACAACAATCCCAGCCCTGCAACCATTTGCCCACTCGCTGCCTGTCACAGGCCACGTCCTCTTGAAGCTGTGGCTTCAAACTGTGGCAAACTTGGGGAGTTCTTAGAAATGTTTGTACAGTGAATCCAGCACCTTGTCTCTCAACCAAAGCACCCCCCACGCCTCACCCCCCTCCCCCGGCACACTTCCACCATCCTTTGCAGGTAAAGGTGTTGGATTTCTTTCTTTTTTTCAGTTGTGGAGCTTGAACTCTGATTCTGGGTGCTGTCCCTGAGCTCTTCAGCTCAAGGCAAGCACTCTACTACTTCAGCCACAGCACCCCTTCTGGTTTTCTGGGTGGTTCATTGGAGATAAGCATCTCAGGGTGTCCAAAACTAGCTTTACAATGTCGATGCGGAGGGGGGAAGGGGGGGAAGGAGAAGGATTGGGATTGTGGGGGAGGGGGGAGGCTGGGAAGGGATGTGAAGGGAAAACAAAGGAGGAGGCTGCAATGCTTGGTAAGAAATGTAGGCATTATACTGCCCACGTAATTGTAACTCCTCTGTACAGTATGTTCACAAATAAAATAAAATTAAATTTAAAAAAAAAGAGTCTCAGGGTCTTTCCTGCTGAGGATAGCTTTGAATTGTGATCCTCAGCTCTCAGCTCCTGAGTACCTAGGATGACAGCTATGAGCTACTGGCACCCGGCCAAAGATACTTTTCCATTCCTTTCACCGTATCCCCTCAGGAAATTGAGATCTGAGGATTACAGTTGAATGCCACCCTTGACAGCAAAGTCCATGAGAACACTTTTTCTCCAATTAAACACCCAAAAAAGTTGGAAGTGGATCTGTGGCTCAAATGGTAGAGTGCTAGCTTTGAGCATCAAAGAGAAGGGATAAAACCCAGGCCCTAGTTTCAAGCTTTTTCTAGCAAAGACCCACCTAAGAAAGTGAAGCAGGTGGACACACAGGAGCTCAAAGCTCACACATAATACTCAAGACTTCCAGAACAGACCCCATTCTGCTCTGATTCCCTAGATTCTATGTCTTACACCATGGCAGTCTTATATGGGACTGACCATGCACCAAGATATGATGTTCAAGTACAATCTCATACTGAGGATCCCCTGACCTTATCAAAGACTCAGGATCTCTCACTGTCCTTCCTTGACACTGGGCAGCAAGGTGAGTTCTAGTTATCCAACCACAGGATGTGGGAATGAAAGGACTTGCTTGTAGTACCACAAAGGGGAGTGGCACTTCCTAATGGGAGTCCTGGGATAAAACCCACACCCAGCCCATGTAGACCCCTCAGAGGTCCAAGTGGTGACCCTAAGGGGGCCCAGGACACTGCATTGCTGCTGCAGCAAGAATAGCATTTGTTGCGGTGGGTTGTAGCCAACAAGTCTGCATTAGTGACCAAACCAAGCAACCCAGACTCAGATGTCAAAGCCAGGGGGGAAGGCAGTGCAGACGCCAAGTCCTGCCTTCCATCTGTGCAGCCTACACTGCCAAGGCCAGACCCATTCCCCTGCTTTGGAGAACAACGAGTGTAGGGGTGAGCCCATTGCCTCCAAATGGAGTATCCCTGGAATGGTACCCAGAGCTGGGCCCATATGGGCCAGAAGGGTGACGGAGGAGACTACACAGCAAAGCCAAAGGGGCTTCTGTCCCTCGGTGCTGCAGCTGGTGTGCTGCAAGTCCAGGCTCCTCTGGCATGGATGGGCATATGTAGGGTTGGCCCTGTACCCGACTCCACAGGGACCAGAAAATGGAGGTCCACAGAGATGCTGAAGGGACTCCAGGTTGCTGAACTGCTGCAGCTGTCAACAGCCAGCTGGCAGAGAGACCAGCATATGGCTCCAGTCCCCAGACCCCCTTAAAGCCTGATGAGGTGAACCAAGGCTGGGCTACCTAGCCCCAAGGAGGCAGACTGCATGTTTAGCCTTCCTTTACTCATGAACTGTGCAGTGTACAAGCATGGTGTCCCCCACCCCGCACTCATGGGGACAGGCAGTGACCCCAGAACAAAGTCTCCCTAGGATGGGCCACACACTCAGGAGCACAGAAGACCAGTACCAGCACAGCTGGAGGAGGAGAGGGCAGCCGTGGCCTCAACTCCAGCCCCATAGCTGCCAGCTGCTGGGTGAAATGGGGCATCTGAGACTGGGACGTTAGGTGGGATGCGTGGGCGGGGTTCATCTAGCAATTCTGGGGAGCATGCACACACATCCACTCACCGCACATCCACCGTAAGGGAGTTGGCCCCACATCTCAACAGGTGACCTAAGAAGGCACCTATACCCACAGGGACTAAAGAAGTGGAATTTCACGTAGTGACTTGGAAAGGGCTCCAGGGCACGGCCTTGGAGCAAGGAACAATTGGCAAAAAAATAAAAGAAAAACAACAAATGTCCAGGAAAACTATTCAGCAATGATAACCTATTACACTTTAAAAACAGTTTTGCTTTCCTCTTGTCCTATATTTTTGCATGGGGACCTCTGAATTAACCAGAAATCTCCAGGATTTCTTCATACATAGTAACACAAATAAATAGAGCTTCTATTCTTTTTTAATTACGGGAAGTTGCATTCAGTCCTTTACCATGTTTGATTCATGAAAAGAAATCCTGAAATATATCTGTAAAACACCAAACTCTTCTGAACACCTCACTGAAGAAAGAGAATTAAATGACCAAGCAACAGGTATCACCCATATTGTCACCTAGCTAGCTATCTCTCTGATTAGAAAATAATCCTGCCTGCACATGCAGATCGCTTATGCAAAATGTTTTCCAACAGCTCTTGTTGTTATCTTACATTTATCTTCCTCTTCCTGCCTCCTCTCCTGCTCCTCTTCCTAGTGTCCTGTTTCCCTCTTCCTTCTCTCCTACCTCTACTTTCTCCCTGTCCCCTCCTCTCCTCTCTCGTGCTATGCCCTTTCTCCTCTCTTACCCCTTCCTCCTCCTTTCCTTTCCTCTTTCTCCTAAACTTTCACTTTATTCTACATCTTTATGGTCCTGAGGGTTGGACACGCACTAAGCAAATGCTTTGCTGCTCGCTACAGGCCTCCAGTCTGGACTTCATTTCAATGACACTCTATTTCTTTGCTACAAACCCAACAAAGTATTTTGATTGAGGATTTAATTCATTATATATATTCTACATCATGAATATGTGCTACTTCATACAGTGTGGATAATAGGTTTGGATTATGCTTTGGGCTTCAGTTAAACTCATCAGAAACAATGTCTTTGAAGGCAAGCTAATGTGATCCTGTTACTCCCATATTAATGAACTGGTTACTTTGTATCTTGCACAAGTACTTCCATATTGCTCACAGTTTAATGAACTGTCACTTTGTGGTAGAACCCACAGTAATACTAACCCAAGGATTGCTGGGTATCAGAAGATTAAGTCCAGACAGGAAAATCCATGAGATATGTATTTCAAATTAACTATTAAAAAGCCAGAAGAAAACTTGTGACTACATGGTATAGTGTCATACTTCCACAGAATAAGCTGACGACAGGACCAAGGCCTGGGTTGAAGACCTGTGGTGGGTGCGCGCACACACACACACACACACACACACACACACACACACACACACACACACACACACACACACACACACACACACAATTTCCCAGCTAGAGCAAGTACAATATCTGTTTTCCCAATGACATATCTGAGATACAATCTATGTGTTTGGATATTTTTGAAAGCTGTATCATCAACTTACATAATTTTAATAAATAACACCCTGCTCACTATTATTTAATCCTGGTTGGAAAATATTTTAAGATACATTTTCATGTACAAAATTGAGTATTTCCCCAATTCGTGACTGTCTTGGTTTATTAAAAAGAAAGAATTGTGTCTTTAATTCATTAGTTCATAAATTAAAAAATTAACCCTAACCCTAGAACCAATTGCCATTGCATTCAAAAAGCCACACAAATATATTAAATTTATAAATCTTATCTTTGATTCAACTCATCTTTCTTAAAATAGTTTCTAGTTTTACTGAATATGTTGTCATTTTTCTAACACGAACCCTAACTGGAACATTCAGGCTAATTCTCACACTAATCATATCCCAATCCTAATATTATTAGCAGTTTCTTATTTCATATTCATCCTAGTTCTATCTTAACTTGTTATTCGAAGATTTACTTTCAGTTTGACCCTAAATTTTCCATTTCTCTAATGCTAACATTAAGCCCAGCTGGAACTGAAACCTAACTTTCAACCTAATAGTCCAAAGTTAATATTAAAATATACTCTAGTTTTTATACATTGGAATGAATATTCCAGTTTGCACTCTGGAAATGAGTTTCAATTTGCCCTAATTCCAAAAAATTTCCTGACTCTATCTCTGAAGTTATCTTTTTCCCTAACATGAACCATTATATTACTTGTCATCAGATTCTCTTATCAGGAAAAACACTGTAGTTTCCATTGATCCTACAATTTCCTGAACCACTGTATCCTAAAACAATTTCATATTTACTTATCATCTAGTCCATTACTCAATGCTAACTCTCAACCTAAACCTGGCTGGAAAACTTTCATTAATCATTGCAAGAATGATCACTGAGAAATATATATATATATATATATATATATATATATATATATATATATATATATAAAATGGTAATGCTCTAGTTACTATTCAGTCTCACATTTTTGTTTCTACTTGTTAGTGAAAATGCAATTTTATACTAAAACTTTCCTATTCATAACACTAATCATAATCAGAACTAAATACTGACACTGATTTTAATCCAAATATGTCAATATTAACACATACTAGTTAGTGTTACATTAGTTTTTATTCATCCTAACTTGATTCAAATATGCCTTCCAAACATAGGTTTCAATTTTTTTCCAATATCTTAGTCATTTTCTAACCCTAAACTTAATCTTAACTGGAATATTGAGAATAAATAAAACCTAATTGCAAGTAGATTCTAACATTAATAGCAGTACTCTAGTTCACATTCATTCTAATTCTTACCAGACTTATTCCAAAATTTACCATCAATTTGAGCCTCATTTTCTTTTCTCCTTCACTCTAACCCTAAACGTGGCTGGAATCCTAATCATAACCTTATCACTAATGGTATCGCAATTTTAAAATTTATGAAAAATGCTGGTTTTGTGCAATCCTAACTGAAATTCCACTTATAATTCTTGAAATAAATTGCAAGTTTTCCTAAATCCTACAGATTTTCTCATTCTTATCTCTGAACCTATCCTTTTCCATAAGAGGAATCATTAAACCAATTGATTTCAAATCCTAATATTATGAAATACATTGTACTTCCATTATCCCAGCTTTTCCTGAATTCCTAAAACCTAAATAAGTTCAGATTTAATTAACATTTATCCCATTCCTTTTTTTTTCTTTTTGTTGGTTGTGGGGTTTCATTTCTGGGCCTGGGTAAAATCCCTGAGTTCTAGGCATGGGCATGATCCCTGAGTTCTTTAGCTCAAGGTGTGCATTTTACCACTTGAGCCACAGCACCACTTTCTGGTTAATTGAAATAAAATTCTCACAGACTTTCCTGCCTGGGCTGGCTTTGAACTGCAATCCTCAGAAATCAGCTTCCTGAATAGGTAGGATAATAGGCACGAGCCACCAGTTTAATATATAACTTTACTCAATCCTTAACCCCCTTTAACCAGAAACCTAATCTTAATTATAACCTGAATTAACACCAAATGGTTAATGTATGGAAAATTGTCTGGATTCTATCCAATCACACATTTTTTTATTCTACTTCTTAGTGGAAAACTAAATTTTACCCTAAAGCTTATCCTTTCCTAATCCTAACAAGAACCAAAACAGTAACACTTTAAACCAAATTATATATGTATGTTTAAAATAACACCCATACTTTTTTTCATTCATTCTAACTTTGATGTCATTCATTCTTCTTAAAATATGTGGCAGTTTTACACAATATCTTATATTTTTTTCTCATCCTAAACCCAGCTCAAACTGGAACACCTTGCCTAATCCTAAACCTACATATAACCGAATCATAATGTTAATAGCAAGCCTCTATTTCACAATTATCCTATCTATTGATCAGCGTGTAGTTCTAAATTTTACTTGCATTTGGAACCTAAATTTTTAAAATTGTTTTTCTATTTCTTGTCAAGTTTTATTTTTCATTTCTTTTTAAATTTTATTATATTGTAATGAGGCTTATATAGGGATTACAGTTACATGTGTAAGGTAATGAGTACATTTCTTGTTGAGCATTGTTACCCCCTTCTTTGTTGTTGTCCCACTATCCCTTCCCTCTCCTACTTCCATCACTCTTCTCTCCCCATGGTGTAAAGTTCATTTTCAGTATAGTGTGCTATGAGTATTATTGTTGCAATAGGTTATCCTGTGTTGAAACTAAATTTTCTATTTCTCTAATCCTAATTCTAATTCTGTCTGGTATCCTAACCCTAACCATAATAAAAATGATAGCTCAATTCAGAAGGTAACAGAAAATACCCTTTTTTGTTCATCGTGATAATCCACTCTACGTCTTGAATTAAGTTGCAATTTAGCTTAAATCTTCCAAATTACTTTATATGTGCATATGTAAAGATGTAATTTTATGTGAAAAACAGAAGATCTTTGGAGAAAGGAGTAACAAAAAGGAAATAAAGGGAGTAAAATCAAACATTTTAATATATTATGGAAAGAGCATAATTAAACTGCCACTTCTGAAAATTAATAAACATAAACAAAATAACTACAAATAAATAAAGAAATAACACACTGCCTTCCAGTGTTCTTGAAGAGAACCATGATATGTCTTGTGAAAGAAATACTTGTGTTAGATAAACTTTGTTCATGCATAATTTATATTGTTATTGGCCAATTATTTAACTTAAATAAATAAATAAATAAAATTTATCAAATAAGATTTCATGACAAAATATAAATCAGTTACTTAATAATTGTTTGAGAAAAAGTTATAGTCATGAGTTTTAAGAAGCTAAATTTCTATTTCCCTACAAAGCAATGATTTAGGTTTACTAATCTAGTATTTCTAGTAAGTATAGAGAACATAATTGGCATGTAAAACAATGAACTGTACATCTTGTGTTTTGGATTTAAAACATTGTCTTTTATTCAAATGAATACGTAGGTTTACTTTTCAAAATAAATGCAATTTTATCTCCTTTCAGAACAAGTACTTACCCTGCAATTAAATGTATTAGGATATTCAGGTATTTAAAAGCTAAATTTTCTATGTTTGTTATGTAGCTCTACATATTCAAAATGGCATGATTTTTCTATTCATAAATGTCAAATCTGTGAGATTTTTGCTTCATCAATATACATTATCTCATGAGGTTGTTGTGAATGCTCCAGTAACCAGTGTGGTCAAAAACATTTCCTGGATTCTAAATTTTAAATCTAATCATTTTTAGCCTTTGATTATATCAGGTATTGTCACTTCAGAGCAATTAAACTAAAATAAATACTACTTTTTAAACATTTCACTCACATTGTAAATAATATGAACATAGGTTAAACAGAGACTAATCATTTCAAACTCACTATATTTGATGATCTTAGCATTAAGAATGTAGAGAGTATAAGAACCCTATACTCAATATTTTTGGTTAGATTAAATTAAATTATATATCTGGATTTCTAAATTGGAGTAAATCACATGGAAATAGGAAAACAATAAGTAAATGATTACGTTAGAATCATTTTCTTCTAAAAAATTTTTATTGTGAAATTACCGTTCAGAGGGGTTACAAATATACGGGCAACATAACAGTTCATTTCTTATCAAGCATTGTTGCCTCCTCCTTTGTTTCCTCTTACAATTCTTTCCCATCTCTACCCCTTTGCCAGTCAAAATCGTAAAGTTCGTCTTTCGACATAACGTCTTGTACATCTCATTGTTGCAATGGGTCCAAGGGTATCCCTAAAATTATGAAGCAAAAATATCACCAAGAAATATACTTTTCAATAAAATGTTTCAATCCTTAGGTAAAGTGCTTTATCCTTCAAATATTGAAGGATAATTTTTTTCTCAAAATAGAAATTCTGCAAATAATCTAATGTATGTTTTCATGCAAAAAATTCTATGACTTCTAGTCTTGTTATATGATTTTCATTATATTTTTTATTGAGAAATAATTCCTAATTATATTTATTACAAACTTCTGTACTTATACAAATCATGTCTGTACATGCTAAGTTACATAATTTAATACACAAACAAAATTATCTTTTTTACTGTCTCCCACAGGTAAGGATGAGGTGCTGAAGTATATTAAATGAAAGCACTCTAAAAGAGAGTCTATGTGTATACTTATTTAAACGACTTGTTTTTCCCCTTCCCCTCCACAAATTATACCAACATCAAATACAGTGAAAGCAGGGGTTATACTGTGGGGGAGGGACATACAAAGCAACAAATAAATAATCTTGTAAATGTGTTAGAAACAATCGCATGAAAGAAAAAAATGAATACATATCTTAGGGTTTATTTCCCTAACATCACCTTATCTGACCTTTTCTGCTTGACTAAGAGATATACTAGATATTGCAAATAAGGGAAACCATGGAACCTATGTTTCTTAGGGCTTGGCTAACTTCACTTAATATAATTTTTTCCAAGCCTTTCCATTTCCTAACAAATTTGGCAATGCCATTCTTTGTGATGGAGGCAACAATGAGAAGTACAAGTCGTTATGTCGAAAACGAACTTTACAACTTTGTTGGGGGGGTGGGGAGGATTGGGTGCGGGGGCAGCGGGAGGATGGGAAGAGATGGGAAGGGGAAACAAAGGAGGAGGCTACAATGCTTGATAAGAAATGTACTCATTATCTTGCTCATGTAATTGTAACCCCTCTGTACAGTATTTTCACAATAAAAAATAAATAAAAATTAAAAAAATAAAAGAGAATCTATGTATAATGGAAATTTGCAACATGAGGATGGAATCATGAGCATTTTCTACTTGGCTGAACAGGAGTTCTTGTCTCTACAGCACTTTCTTGCCATTTAATCACACAGGGAAAGCCACAAAATTTGAAGTTCATATGAAAGAATTACATTCCTAAAAGTTGTGGCAACCCTGCTCAAAAGCTCAATTTTATCACTAGTTCTTTGTGCTTGCTGGCTAATCAATTTCCTTATCATATTTACGTATTATTAAGCATATTAGTCATTCAACTGGCAGTACATGGCAGAAGACTCCTCAAATCACATCTATTGCGGTGTAATATTTAGAAGAGAAGAAAAAGATTATATTGATCTCCAATTCCCCCCTTTGGCCTTCAATATAGTAATTAATTGTCAAAACAATCACATAAGATGTTAGTCTATTTTCCAAATTTAATTAGAGATTAAGCAAGTGTTTTTTGCAGTAAAGTGATGACAGTAGTATCACAGCTCTGATATGAGCATCTCCTCCCTAACAAGTAATACTCTATGGACTGTCAATATGGATGCCACCCTAAATTCTCTCTCTCTCTCTCTCTCTCTCTCTCTCTCTCTCTCTCTCTCTCTCTCTCTCTCTCTCTCTCTCTCTCTCTCTCTCTCTCTCACTCTCTCTTTCTTTCTCTCCTCACACACACACACACACACAGAGCTGCCACCCAGACACAACGGAGATCAGTTCCATTCCTCTGTAATTATAGTTGATTGATGTTTGTTCCCTTGCTTTTCTTTGATTCAGGATCTTGCTTGGACCTCTATGTTTCCCTGAGATCAAGTCCCTTCTTAGTATACCGTGTATCTTTGTATGCTTCAGCGCAATTAACAGTATCTTGAATACAATATCTTCAAACTTGACTTTCAAGTCAAACTCCATGAATTCATACTTATATTCCAAAATACTAAAATGTATTGGATCTAGGGACAAAATGCCCACCTTTTATTTTAGAAGGAATTGACATCATGAAAAAAAGAATATTAATCAGGAACTGAGGTAAGAGAATGGGAGTATGTGGGAAAATGTAGAATACTGTATGTGTGTTAGAGATACAGAATAATAGGCTCATTTATTGAAAACTTGTCATCCTATATTGAAAGCTCAATTTATGTATACACTTTTCCAGGTACTTTGCTTACCTATCACTTCTGATCACAAATCCTCTTATGAATGTTTATATTATCTTTGAATAAATCGCACAATTTGCAGGTACTTATCATCTTAAGGAAAGACAGTCTGCTTCTACGTTTTTCATTATATGTGACAAACCCTTATTTTTTGTTTCCCTGTTTACTGAATAAATGTATTCCTGGAAACAGGATATTGACAGCAAATCTGAGTGTAATTTTCATTTTGTAAATTTCAAATATAATATAAACTTTGTATTGACTAGTTATTTTTTTTAATGAGTGATATTCATGAACACAATATTTTGGTGCCTTTAAGTCAATTGAGAATTGCTGTGGTAGTTCTTGTGTCTAATTGACTTAACCATTATGTTATTCATGTATAAACATTGCCTTGCACTGTTATATTTTTATATATAAAATAATCTCCAAAGGTTTACTTTAAAGTGATAATTGGGGGAGGTTGTCTTCTTGTTCCAAACTTTATATTTATGTCAGTGAAAGTACTAGAAACACATGATGTTTACTGGAGCAATATAAAAGATGAGTACATATTTCTAAAGAGAATGAATTTATTGATTAAAACACAGAATAGAGTAAAATAGTAAGGTTTCTTGTTTGAGACTGAATAAATTTCATATGAATGTAGCTCAAGAAAAGACTCAAAGATAAATTCATACTTATATTACTGAGATTTACATCACAATATAAGAAATATACGTATTTTAAGGAAGTGGCCCTAGATACCTAATGGATGAAGAATGGAATTGAAAAAAAAGCAGAAGAAAACAATTCAACATGCATCTATTATGATTTTATAATACTAATATGAAAGCAATGGAGCTTTTGCCTTTCTGAAGAAGAACGTTTAGGCAGTAATTTCAATGAAAGTTAGCAATTGTAATGAGTCTGAAGTCTTTTCCTCCAAGATATCCAAGAATACTATACTCATTCTTTGAAGAGTAAATAAGTAATTATTTTCATTAGCTTTGCTTAATATGAATTTATTTGTAGTAAATAGGTTAAAATGTCTTCTTTCTCTCAATGTAATAACATACATTCTGTCTCTTTCTGTTTCTTCATACAAGCCTGAAATCACTACTTCAACGTAATATAAGCAGAAAAACAAAAATAACCTGATACAACAATCGCAAATCCTAAAGTATGGGAAAACATTCACAACATAAAAAATAAATCTGAGGAAGAGGAAAAACAATGACAGAATAACAACAGAAAATTACCCTAGCAATCTCTAATGAAACAGAGGTTTATAGTCCTTGCAGATACTTCACTTTTGGAGGGTCACATCAAATCGTATATAATTATACATATGCAGCTGTAACTAGAGACATAACTATAAACATATAATTCATAAGAAGATTTTATACTGTCTTCACAAGAAAATAGAATTCTATGAAAAGGTGCCAGTCAGGTAGTTGACTGCTATGACTGTGTTGGCCAACACATTCAAAAGCACATCTGCAGTGTGGAATTAAATTGGCAACATAGAAAAAAGCAGAAACAGAAGTGTACATCAGAGAAAGCCACATCCATACACATAGACAATTCACCATACCACTGGACAGTCCGAACTGTCACTGGAACCACAAATATTAACATCACAACATCTCACCACAACTGACTTCTATTCCTACACTTAATGGACCTGACAAAAATGCAATTCCAGAATAACAAATCAGAACAGGAGACCAAACAAAGACCTGGCAAATCAACCAAGAACATAGAGAGTCACCTATTAAGGTCATAGATCCCCCAAAAGAAAACCTCCAAATGGACAAAACAAATCAGAGAAATACAAGAAAAGTGATGTCAAGGTAGTATAATTCACACAGTGAATAACCAGACATTAGAACAGACAATCAAGAAACTAGAAGAGAGTTATCAAAAGGTATTACAGATACTGCTGAAAAATGTGATTAATGGAAAGATAGAAAACCTCTACAAGGAAATTTGTGAACATTTGAGACCGACAAAAGATTAGCAATATAATTCATGGAGACTAAAAACAGAAAGATAAATAAATTCTGAGAAGTCAAGGGAGTCCAAGAAAAAATCGATGCCTAGCTAAAAGATATGAGATAAGACACAACTAAGAAAACAACCCTTGCAACTCCCCCACCCAAAGAAAAAATGTACAGAGGGCTGGGAATGTGGCTCAGTGGTAGAGCACTTGTCTTGGATGCCTGAGGACCTGGGTTCGATTCATCAGCACCACATAAGCAAAAAAAGAAAGAAGGAAAGAAAGAAAGAAAGAAGGAAAGAAAGAAAGAAAGAAAGAAAGAAAGAAAGAAAGAAAGAAAGAAAGAAAGAAAGAAAGAAAGAAAGAAAGAAAGAAAGAAAGAAAGACAGAAAGAAAGAAAAAGCCCAGAAGTGGCGCTGTGGCTCAAGTGCTAGAGGGCTAGCCTTGAGCTGAAGAGCTGAGGGAGAGTGCTCAGGCCCAGAGTTCAGGTCCCAAGACCGGACCCCAAAAAAATGTACAGAAAGTCCATAAAAGACCTAAATCAAAGCTTTAAGAGAGAGATAGAACCCCTAAAAATTTACCAACCAGAAGAAAGACAGGGAAATCAAAAACAAAGTAGAAAGTCTCCACAGCAAATAGATGACATAGAAGACAATCTCAGGGCCAAATACAGAATAGATCTAATAAGAAAGAGGAAATAATCATTTAGAACAAATCCAAGAAATAATAAATGATCTTGCCAGAACGTCAAGACTCAGTTAGAAGATCAAATTTCGGGGAGATAGATACCAAGAAGGAGAAGAGCAGGAAACTAAATGGATGGGAAACATATTACAGAATTCTAGCAGAGAACATGCCAAACATCCAAATAGATAGGCTCATTCAGAGAAGAGAAGCCTTTAGAACAATCACAGAATTCTAGAACTGAACAATCCACCCTGACATCATAATCCATTAGAGGATCATTAACGATCAAGGAAAGGATTCTTAAAGCTGCCATAGAGAAAAGATTGATTATTTATAAAGGATATACAGTCAGAATAAAAACAGATTTCTTAGCTGATATGGTAAAAAGGAGAGCCTGGAATGATGTATGACAAACACTAAAGGTAAACTACTACCAACCGTGAATATGGTCCCAAGCCAAACTTTCCTTTACATTTAAAGAATAAATAAACGTATTTCATGACAAAGACAACTTGAAACAACGTATCTCCACCAAATCAGCATGATTGAATTTAATCAAATATATCCTACATAGAGAAGATCAAGAAGAACAGGAACTGGTTATATAAAATGTTCCCTACCAGAGTTCAAGGTAAATTTATTAAGAGTAGATCAGGCACAGGTCCTCACAACAGGTGTAGAACATAGCAGGACTTATCAGATATTTCTGTGTTAACTCTCAATAGCAATGGGCTTAAATTTCTAAATAGAAGACATAGATTAGATAGCATTTAAAAACAAGATGCATCCATTTAGTATTTATGAGAGACACATTATCAAAAACATTCTATGAAGCTAGAATTATACTCTTCCACAAATCACATAGGGACTCACCAAAGAAAGAGAACTATGAACTCAACTCTTTGATAAGCATTAAAGAAGAACTTCTTAAAATTCTCACTCACCAACTTCAGCAACTAACAAAAGAATCATTTGGTATGATCAAGTAGGATTCAACTTGGATAAAAGTGGATTTAATATTCTTGTGAGTAAACATAATACAAACTATCAGCAGAAGCAGGGACAAGAAACACATAATTTTCTATAAGGATGTAGAAATAGCTTTTTAACAAGCTCCAATACCGCTTTATGATTAAAAGGTCTGAGAAGCTAGAAATGCATGGAACATTCCTCAATATAATACTGAGTATGTATATTACACAGATAATTAGCATTTATCTCACCGTGGAAGCCTGAAGACATTAACATCAGGAATGAGACAAGGATGTCCACTCTCTCTACTACTCTTCATTATGGTAGTCAAATTTCTTACAAGAACAATAGACAAGAGAAAAACATAAAGCAGATCCAAATATGGAAGAAGTAAAACTATCCCTTTTTACAGATGAAATGACCCTGTAATTAAAGGACACTGTGACTCCCTCCCTCAAGTTAGTACAGGTGATGCTAACCTTCAGCAATGTAGGAGGGTATAAAAACCACAAGAATCAGTAGTTTTTCTGTTACCAACAATGAGAAGATCCATGCTGAAATCCAAAATACAACCTCATATGTATTAGCCTCAAACACAAATCAAATCAAAACAACAACAACAAAACTAGGAATTAATTTAACTAAAATTGTGAAGGACCTATATGTGAAAACTTTAAAAATATAAAAAGGGAAATTGAAGGAGATTCAAGGAAATCGAAAGTCTTTCAATGTTCCTGGTTAGAAGAATTAACATTTAAAAAATTGCAATACTTCCCCCAACAATTGGCAATGCAATACTCATCAAAATCCCTACAATATTCTTCAGTGCAGTAAAGTAAGCAATCCAACTTTAATATGGAATTATAAAATTACAGATGATACAGAATGCTTAGAAATGAATTCATGGGCCTATAGTCATCTTACACACACACACACACACACACACACACAGGAAAATGAAAGGATTGGGAAAATTGTATTAAGAGAAAAGAGAAAGGAATGCAGACACGGAGCAATATAGGTTTCAGGGATTTATTCATATATTGAAACTAAAAGGTGTATTCAAATCTATATGTAAACAAGACAGATTCTACCTCATCCCAGTTAATATGACCATTACCAAGAAAACTAACAATAGCAAATGCTGGCCAATTGGGAACTCTATTACACTGTTGGTGGGAAATTAAACTGGTTCGACTATTGTGGAATGCAGTACAGAGTTTCCTGAAAAGACTAAACCTAAATCTCCCTTAAGAATCAGTAATTTGCATCCTGGGCAGTAATCCCATCAATAACAAACAGCCTCACATGAAAGCTACCAGAATATCCATGTTCAGGGCCCAGGCCAAGAGTTGAAGGACTGGAAAATATTTGCCACTGTTGGTATTTGTTTCCACAAATATGAACCATTTGATATAAGATACCAAATCAATCTATTTCCATTAGCTAGTTTAGGACTTAAAGGTAGTGGGTGCTAAAATGGCTCTTTGTTGAATGTTAGGAGAAGATGTAGGCAGTCCATGAAATGGGGATTTGTTGTTGTTGTTCGAGGTGCTTGAAGTCTGGGCTTAGGCACTGTGCCTGAGCTCTTCAACTCAAGGTGAGTACTCTACCTCTTGAGCGACAGTGTTTTTCTGGTTTTCTGGTTTTATGTGGGTTAAATGGAAATAAGAGTCTCAGTGACTTTCTTGCCCAGGATGTCTTTGAATTGAAGTCCTCAGAACTCAGCTTCCTGAGTAGCTAGGATTATAGCTGTGAGCCATTGGCACCAGGTAAAAATGGGGGATTTTGAGAAATGAAAATCGCCCTCTTCACCTGTGTCTAAACCTCAGATATTAGTATTAGAACACTTCACCTTTAACTCATTTCATCAGACATTTGTAAATTTTCTCTTTTCCTTCATGTGGGACTACTGCATTCAATATCAACTCAGCTGGGGGATTGGATCAATTATATGGTAATTGCTAGCACCTAATTTAAGAACTTTTATATCAAAAGAAATAAAACCCTCATTTGGAATAATTGTGTTTTCTTTTTATTACAAATCTGTGCTGTATTACTTCCTAATGTGATATTGGACCTACTAAGAGAATGATGACATTTTCTTTCTCTTCAGCCTTCTCCCACATATGGTCAAATATTTAAGAATTGAAAGATTTGCATTGATAATTGATTAAGCTGACTTCTAGGAAAATGTGCATCTCTGGAATTTGGTCTGCTGTCTTGTTCTTACATGCACAGGCTTTCTATGATTTATTTGTTCTACAAGGAATTCTACTTTCCAATTTGTGTGACCAATTTTAGTGTCTCTGATCAGTATTTCTGACCCTCTCTCTGGAGTCTCATTTGAGTTTGCCTCATAAAAAATATTTTAGTTATCAGCTAAGTGACTCTCAGCTTCTGTTTTTTGCCTGAATTCATTTAGGCTGTGATAGCAACCCTGCCTGGCTGTGCTTACTGGAGTGCTTTTTGTGTGTTTGTTAGTGTGTGTGTGTGTGTGTGTGTGTGTGTGTGTGTGTGTGTGTGTGTGTGTGTGTGTGTGTGTGTGTGTTGTGTGTGTGTGTGTGTGTGTGTGTGTGTGTGTGTGTGTGTTGTTTTAGAGGTCTAGGATTACTATTCAAGGTAGTAGTTTCTCTTGGCCCCTGTGATCCCCTGGCCAAGGGTCAATGGGTTTTTCTAAAGATACAAAGAACAGCTTACTAAATTCCTGTTTTAATTGTCCCACAATGAGGTAATCAGGCATCCTTGCAAAGCCATCAATAATGCTTTGTAACCACTTACAGAAGTTGTCTATCAAGATGGCTTTCCAATGTTGACTGTGAAAATTGTTCATTTCCACGTAGGCACCATAAAGCACATCACATTCCTGGGATCAAACTTTTGGAAGAAAGGTTCCCCTTCCTTCCTTCTCTTATGATAGATCAAACCATAATATTCTTCAGTTGTGGAGCCTGGAGCACATTTTCTCAAGAATATTCTGTAGTGTTAAAAAAGGATCAACTTTCAAAATAAAGGTGAAAATACTTGTCTACAACAGACTGATTTATCTTGCTTATATCTGTTGTTATTTTCATTATTTCAAACCCATAGATAATTTATATTGGTATTAGACAAGTGGCAAAGGATTAATGGAATAAGCATTCAGTTTACTTTCGTATATCCAATACAATACACTTAGCCTGAAAAGCGTGATATATATATATATAACCAGATAGACCTGTATTTGCCATTTTGTATTAGACCGGTATTTGCCATTTTGTACTTTCTTTGACTTGCCTTTCTGCTTCTGTACACATGCATGTTAAACCTTGAAGAATGCAGCTGCTATTCTACCCGCCCTTGAGCCCCTGACACTAGTGGATCTGGAGCTGAAATTAACGACCCTCTGGCAGGGAGTATCTGACAAAGTACCTGACACATTCCAGACCACTTTCCCGGGCCTGGGATCGGAGATAGTTGCTGCCTGGCAACCACTTCCCCCGGGTCAGGGTCAGGGATAGTGGCCATCTGGCAACCACTTCTTCTAAATTACCCTAGAAGTACTGTCTAATTAGAGCATAATAGTGCTCTAGGCTGACCAATTATTAGCCCCAGCCCTTTTCCCGCTTTGTACTGTGCCAATCATCCGCTAGAATTATGATTTAAATTTCCCACCTGGTGTACTGGTTCGTTGCCAATAAATACTGAGGCCTTACCCCTACCAAATAACATATAAAAAGTGCTGTAACCCTGTGCTGGGGGACTCTCTCTGCACTCGGACATCAGTGCACAGAGGGGTCCGTGCTCAAGCTCGTCAATAAATGACTCATTGATTTTTGGTCTCTGGTGGTCTTTTTAGGTGCTTCAAGTCTCTGGGCATTAAAATTGTTGGCAGTGCTGGGACCTGAACTCAGGGCCTAGCATACACAATTCATGAATGTGTGTGTCAACATGGCAACCTCTAGCCCAGTAAGCTGCCCGGCAGTTCCTAGACCCTGAGATTGAACCACAGGGGTGGACAAAATAGCCATACATGGATAGGCAGGTGGTAGTATACCAATAAATATATATTTGTATAGAGTGCCAGAGCTATCTGCCTAGGATTCAAGTGTATCAACTATGTTCCTACCAACTCTTAGGTAGTTATTATGCCACCATTGAAGGAATAGGATTCTTTTCATGCTTAATGAACTATTCATTAAGATCAATCAGCGTCCTAGGATCATTGCATCTAATTTTAGACTAGACTGATTGATGCTCTCAGCAACTTCTCATTCAATCATGAGTTTGCTCACATCCCATTGGTATTTCGATGCATAAGAACGAGTGTCTTGGGAATTCCACATATTTATAGGTGTCAGGACCAGGACTCGAACTCAGGGCCTACATTGCTGCATGGGCTTATGGCTTCCCTGATAGCCGCTATCCTTCACCAATGCAAGGTGAAGTTCTCTTTGTAGGCATATCATTAAGACCCAGTATGGTCACCTTGGAAAGGAACAAAATGTAAAAATCCATCCCGTGGCTTTCCTCTCTCTCCCTCTCTCTCTCCCTCCCTCTCTCTCTCCCTCTCCCTCTCCCTCTCTCTCTCTCTCTCTCTCTCTCTCTCTCTCTCTCTCTCTCTCTCTCTCTCTCTCTCTCTCTCTCTCTCTCTCTCTCTCTGTTTGTTTTCCTGCAAGACTTCAGGGCCTAGTATCCCAGGATCGGCTATGGGCCCATGGCAGCCCACCACCCTGAGGTGATTGAAGCTGAGGCAGAGTTACAACAAACTGAGTTCAAATCCTTTCCTTGGCAATAACAATACCAATACCAATACCTAATAATAATAATAATAATAATAATAATAATAATAATAATAATACAACCTGGCTCAGAACTCGCACCATTTTTCTGCCACAGCTGGGATTCCAACTCAGGTCTGGGTAAATCTATAACACTGTGGGGGAAAGGGAAGCTCACCATCCTTGAAGACTACAATATCAGGCCAGGTCACAGGTCCTGAATTGAAGCCCCAGCACTGGAAAAAATAATGTACGCACCTATTTTACACATAGGATCTCTATTCACATATATGTATGGAATGCATCATGAGTTCAGTTTAGTTACTCTTTTTATTGTGTGTCTTAGTCATGGATGCATTTGTGTTTTATTGAGTATGATGACAGACATAACTGTGCCAACACGGATAACATCTTATTCCTATGGTTATAGAGTTGCCTATATAGAATTCTCTATCCTCCCTGACACCCAGGACTTTTACCAGACAGGAAAACAGGTGGATTGATGGGCTTCTCACATTAGGATTAATCTTTTGGCAGTATTGGGATTTGAACTCAGAGCTTAGCAGGCCCAATTGGCAAAAAGGTCTAAGTGAGGATACCAACCTGTGAGCAACTAAGGAGCTAGGGTGTTCCCGGGACCTGAGATTGAGCCCCGGGGTCGGGATGGGGCACAATATTCATCCATTCCTAAGCTGAAGCTAGTATGCTAATAAATACCTATTGTAATAGAGTAGGAGATGTGGATAGCTGTGTTGGAATCCCATCTACCATGTTGTCGGGTCTTCGTTCATCCCACAAAAGATGGACAGGGTCCGAGGAAAGGTAAGTGTGGTCACTTGCCCATTCCCCAGCCTCCCTCATCCTGGGAGACAATCAGACACAGCAGGGAGTCAACTCAAGCAGGAAAACTCATTTATTAACACAGAGCAAGCCGTTTTTAAAGCACAAAAGAGTGAGTGGCATGGGAGGGGAGGAAGAGGAACCAATCACTGTTAAGGTCACACCCTATAATAAACCTAAGCTTCCATAGTCTGTTTACAAACTGTAAAGCAAATTGGGCTCTGCCCACTCAACTCCCTATCAGCGCCATCTTTGCTGCCCATGTGCTCTATAGATTCCCTCTTTTTCGTTTTAATGGCAGACCCACCTCCAAGTTAGTTATCTTTTTCCCTCCTCTGTAAAGGTTATTTTAAAAGGATTCCATTGGTAAGGATAGCATTGGCTATGCAGGGGATTTGAGGCAAGTCTGGGTGGTGAGATTCGAGAGACAAGTATAGGGAGGGCCCTTGTGCATGATCCAAGAGCCCATCCCAGTTACCTCACATCCCCACCTAGCACAATAATTAACATCAGTCCCAACATAGTTAGAAATGTCCAAAGCAGTTCAATTAATTCCTGTACATATATAAAAGTCAGTATCTCCTAAGGTCAACCTCTTTAGAACCTGGGAGCAGCCTGGGTATTGGGAGTTCCACACATGCGGCATGGTGCATCCTCATGGGCCTGCCCACTCAGACCATTCTACTATAGTCCAGAAAAACAAGGAAATTTTAAAACAAACTGCAGATATAGCAGAGCAATCCTGGGCACCTGGTGTCTTTTAAGTGAGCCAGTTCCTTGTACTTGCTTTTAAGGGAGCACAGGAGTCAAGATGACTTTGAGCTTTACTTTAAGCTATAAATGGCTCCCAATATCTCCCCTGTCTTTGTTTAAGGAAGCGAACCCACCTATCTTAGTTTGGGTGGATCGCCTTGTCTGCCTGACCCGTCATGGGGAACTTCTTCAGAGCAAGGTGAAGGCCCTGTCTTAGGTTGGCCACACTGACACCCCTTCTTACCCATTTCTGGCTGCGATTCCTCTAGGGGGAAATTTATTCACTTGGAGCTTGATCTTATGTAATTGGCTGGCTAAACTCATAGGAGTTTTGCAGTGCATGTATAATGCAAGGAAGACATAGAAAAACAATCAGCAAAAGCATTACCAGGCCAAGCAATGTCATTAGCAGTCCTTTAACATTAGTCAGGGATGGGATAGCAGTCTTTGCCACTTCAGAGTCCAGAGGTGGGGGTTGTTCTTGAGCAGATTTTAGACATGTTTACAGAAAAGCATAACAAAAGGTGGTTGTACAAGCAAGTAGTAAAAGAACAATTAGAGCAGGTAACATTAAAATAAGTTGCTCCTACAAAAATATTAAATGGTCCATACATAATGACATAGGGTGGTGATCAAAATGAAGGTCAGGCCTCCAGGTCAAAGGTTTAGCTTCTCTTGTGGTCTATTGATGATTTCTGAATTGTCAGTGCTGATCACTATCCAGGTCACCTGTTGGGGTTAATCATCGGAGAGAGGGACTTGCAAGAGAGACACTTTAAGAAGGACTGCTTACAACAATCCCCCTGCCAAATGGCTGGGGGGGGGGGGAATTGCCCCCTACACCCAGCGATTCCCTCTGCACAATGATCATGGGGTTCCTCTGCCCTGGGCTGCCAGCGCCTGGGTAATAGCCTCAGTCATGGCAGATATCTGAGCCTGTAAAGCTAAAGCTAGTGATTGGGACTGCTGCTGTTGCATTCCAACATCCTGCGAGGCCACCACCCATCTGCTCAGTGAACGCTCTCTCAATCCCGCACAGGCCATTCAGTGGTATGAATTCATCCCTTCCCGAACCAGTAGCTTTACAAACTGATCTCGGAGGTTCCCTACTGGCAGCTTGTGGTGAATGCTCTGTTGGACTCAGTCTACAAACTCAGCTAGAGGATCACCAGGTTTTTGCCTCACTCCTGCTATAGGGGACTCAGTAGGCCCATCATCCATTTTGTACTGAGTAGCAAGTCCTGCTTGCCTCACCTGGTCATGGTATGGGCCAGGTATTGCCTCCTGTTGGATGCCAGTGGAGTACACTTCCATGATACTTATTACTGTTAACAAGGCATAAGTAATAGGTATCATGGGTTGAGCCTGCTGATTATTCTCTACTTGCCCCCTGCATTCCTCCTTAAAGAAAGCACACATTTAATAAACTGAGAACTGGTGAGGATGGCTTTAGCCACATCCAGCCAGGCTTTAGGGACACCTGGGTGATAAGCAATGCCCAGTAATAAGCTCTGGGCCCAAGGAGAGTTTGGGCCATCCTCCGCCACTGCGTTGCAGAGCTCTTTAAGATCCTTAGCTTCCCATGGATACCATTCCAAGATCCTGCTTGCTCCTGTTGCCAGATTGACCAGATACACTTGGGGAAGAAAATCCTGTGGCCTAGGGTCCATGTTCTCAGGTGGCCCTTCCTTTCCATGGTAGGACTCCTAGTAGGCCATCTACCCCTCCGTGGATGGTTAGTAGGGGTCTGAGTCTTGCAGGTATCTCTCACAGATCGCATAGGGTTCTGTACCTCCCCTCCAATTGGGGGAATAATGAGGGGGCCTATGACCATCAGGGGCATCTGAATCAGAGGGACTAACTTTCACCCTCGTTTTGAATTCCATGGTGCATGTTTCAGTGTGTTCTAGGTCAAATTTGACCCATTCCTTTTCCTTCTCACTTCCCAAGTCCTCCTTTACTCCATCTAGGCCTAATGTTGCCTCCTCCTCCTTCTTCTGTGAGATAGCATTACCCATACTAAGGGTTTCACTTACCCTGACAGACTGCTTAGCCTCTGCTGGTATATTTTCCTTTCATGCCCCATGTTGGGAGCCAGATGTTGGGTCTTCGTTCATCCCATGAAAGACGGACATTGTCTGAAGAAAGGTAAGTGCGGCCGCTGGCCCATTCCCCAGCCTGCCTCAGCCTGGGAGACAATCAGACGCAGCAGGGAGTCAACTCAAGCAGGAACACTCATTTATTAAGATAGAGCAAGCCGTTTTTAAAGCAAAAAAGAGCAGGTGGCATGGGAGGGGAGGAAGAGGAACCAAGCACTGTCAAGGTCACACCCTATCATCCACCTAAGATTCCACGGTCTGGTTACACACTGAACATAAAGCAAATTGGGCTCTGCCCACTCAACTTCCTCTCAGCGCCATCTTGCTGCCCATGTGCTCTACACCATGTGAGTACTGATTCTTGGATCTTTCCCATTTCCTCCAATTTCTGAATGTGATCCTTATTGTCACACTTCATGAACTCTTAATTAAAAATTATTGTTGTGCCATACATCTTGCCTATCATTTCCTATGAGAATCATGCATGAACTAAACTCTTCCCCTAGGCCTGAATTCAAGCACCTCATAACACTTATAGACATGTTAAATATACGAGTGATACTTACATCTATATATTAAGTCTAGATTGTATTTGTTGGAGTGATTCATTATGTTTTATTATTGATTTATTGATTTAGCATTTATTTTACGAACTGTAAGTGCACCCATAATATTTACTACTACATTTATTCCCATCTATTCCATAGCATGTAACTTTACAGACATATTATGAACTTGCACAGAAAAGGAAAACAGGTGTCGCACTTGAAATCTTACACCAGAAAGAAATTTTTGGCAATGATGGGACCTGATCTGAAAGCCTGAGAGGCCCAATTCTTGAATGGGTGAGTATCAGCACCACAGCTTCTAGCCCATTCAGCTGCCAAGTCGATCCCAAGACCTGGGATCAAGCCCCTGTTTGGCCAAAATCGCAGTAACTTTCTATAATGATGGTGGTACATAAATATAAATATCTAAATTTGGCCAAAATTGCAGTAACTTTCTATGACAATGGTGGTACATAAATAAATATACATATCTAACTTTGGCCAAAATTGCAGTAACTTTCTATGATGATGGTGGTACATAAATAAATATAAATGTAGATATTTAGGTACTGCCAGAGGTGTCTATGTAGTATTCAATGACATATACTACGTTCCTACTGATTCTCATGTATTTAGCGAGGATTCCATTTAATCAATAATATTCTTCTAATGCATAATAAACTATGAATTAAAATCAACTCTGTTCTGTGATTATTGGGTCTAATTTTATGCTAGACTCATTTCGAGGGACTACTCATCCTAACATGACATTGATCACATTTCTCTGGTATTCTTATGGACAGGTAATAGTTTCTTAGACTCTCCAGTCCCTTTTAAATCGCATGATCAGGATTGAACTCAGGGCCTAGCATCCAGATTGGCCTATGGCTTCACTGACAGCCCGCCAGCCTTCAGCAATGCCAGGTTAACTACACGTTGCAGCCATGTCATTCAGACTCAGGATCGTCCCGTGCAATGAAGAAAAATAGAAACTGCTGAACTTCTGTGGTTTGTGGCTTTTTTTGGTGGTGTTTTCATTTTGTTTGCCTGTTAGTCCCCGAGGCCTAGGACCCAGGATGAGCTGTGGATCCAGAGGCTGCACCATCCCAGCCTAGTGTGATGGAAACTGAGGCAGAATTGCCATGACCTGAGTTAAAGCCCCATGCATGGCAAAAAAATTAATTAATTAATTAAATAATAATATTAATGAAGCTCCCTGTCTTGGATTTTGTGCCATTTTGTTGTTTGCCAGGCAGGGATGCATCTTGGGATCTGGGTAATTTTGATGGACTGAGGGGGGGTGGAGGGAAAGAAAGTTCTCCTCCCTTGAAGACAATCAATTCAGGCCTGATCCCTAGGACTGAATTCAAGCCCCAGCCCTGGAGAACATAACATTTATAGACATGTTTATTATATGATTTATACTTACATCCATATATTCAGTTTATATCGTGTTTGTTGGAATGATTCATTATATTTTATTATTTATTTATCTATTTATCATTTATTTATGGACTGACTGTGAGTGTACCTATAACATTTATTACATTCATTCAAATCTATTCCACAGCATGGAGCTTTGCAGACATATTTTTACATCATACCTGACACCCTGCACTTGCACAGAAAAGGAAAACAGGTATCACACTTGGAATCTTTCTCCATGAAGACATTTTTAGCAATGCTGGGGCCTGAACTGAGGCCCTAGGAGGCCCAATTCGTGAATGGGTGAGTGTCAGCATGGCAGACTCTAGCACATTCAGATGCCAGGTGGATCCCAAGACCTGGAATCGAGACTCAGGTTTGGCCAAAATAGCAATAATTTTCTATTCCGACAGTGGTATAAAAATAAATATACATTTAGAAATTTAGATACTTCCAGTGATGTGTATCTAGTAGTATTCAATGACATATACTACCTACCTAGTGATTCACAGGTATGTATTGAGAATTCTATTTAATCAATAGTATTCTTTTAGGGGCTGGGAAAGTGGCTCACTGGGAGAGTGCTTGTCTTGCATTCATGAGCCCTGGGTTCGATTCCTCAGCACCACATGATCAGAAAAAGCGGGAATGGTGCTGTGTCTCAAATGGTACACACTATCCCTGAGCTTAAAAGCTGAGGAAGAGTTCCCAGGACCAGAGTTCAGACCCACTACCGACAACACATACACACACACACACACACACACACACACACACACACACACACACACACACACACACACAAACACACACACACATATTCTTTTAATGCATAATAAACTATGAATTAAAATCAATCCACATCTTGTGAATACTGGGCTTAATTTTATGTTAAACTGACAAACTACTCATCCAACCATGACATTGATCACATTCCTCTGGTGTTCCTATGAACAGGCAATAGATTCTTAGACTCTCCAGCCCTTTCTAAGTGCCATGACCAGAATTTAAACGCCTAGGTGTCCAGATAATGGTTTCGCTGCCAGCCTGCCAGCCTTCAGCAATGCCAGGTGACCTACAGGTTTTAGCTGTGTCATTTGGACCCGGGATGGTCACCATGCAAGGAAGGAAAACCGAGAAACCGCCGACTGTCTGCAATTCACGGCTATTTTTCAGTGCCGTTTTGAATTTGTTTTCCGGTCAGCCCCTGAAGCCTGGGATACCAGGATGGGCTGTGGGCCCAGAAGCTGCACCATCCCAGTTTAGGGTGATAGAAGCTGAGACAGAGTTGCTACGACCTAAGTTCAAGCCCCTTGCCTGGCAAAATAAATGAATAAATCAATAAAATAAATTTTAATAAAGTATATAAAAATAAAACAAAAATTTTTAAAAATTTAAAAATATTAAAAATACTAATGGAGCTCCCAGTCTTGGAATTCATGCCTGTTTTTTTCTGCTAGGCCTGGGATTTGAACTCAGAGTCTGGGAATCTCTAATGCACTGTGGAGAATGGGGAGACTCACCCTCTTTGAATAAAAGCAATTCCGGCCTGTTTCCTGGGCCTGAGTTCAATCCCCAGCCCTGTTAAGTAATATTCATCCACACTTGAAAAAAAATGATTAATATCTACATAATTATGTTTACTGCATATTGCTTTGAGGGTATTTATTTTTTGTATTATTCATTCATTATATTTATTGACTATTACTACACTTATAACATGTATTAAAGTTATTACATATTATGCGAACTATACAGATTTGCATATGTATTATATATCTTACTTCAGAGCCAGGACATTCACCAAAATTCTATATTAGATGATCCCATGCTTAGAAAAACAGAAAGAATACACCAACCAAAGTCTAATTTATCCCTAGGCACCCCAGTTGCTCACATCTATAATCCTAGCTACTCAGGAGGCTGAGAACTGGACGATGAAATTTCAAAGCTAATGAAGGCAGAAAAGCCTGAGAAAAATCATCTCCAATTAACTGGCAAAAAGCCCGGCTACAGGTATGGCGGAAGTGGTAGAAAATCAGCTATGAACAACCAAGCCAAGAAAGAGCAAGCTGAGTTCAAGTTCATGGTGGGGGAGAGGGGGATAAAAGGCAGAGAAATCCTCCAAAACAGAGAACAAAACAAGAATAGAAAAATCCCACATAATTTATGGTACCAACCAAACTGGAAAAAAACTAATGAAGCTTGTGCAGTTGCATAACTTTACATGAGCACCTATGCTCTTAGGTACACTTCAAAGCTACATTTTTAATAATATATGTATATATATTAATAATGAATCTATATAATATAACTTTAAATAAACTAAGAAACCAGCCAATGAATAAATACTTCTCAATTAGTGCCTTAAACATATCATTATAAATTATTTATACGAAAAGTATATTCCAAGATTACTTTCTCAGAATCAATCTAAAAGAAGTTTGTTCATGTGCCTGGCACCTGTGATTCATGCCTCTAATCCTAGCTAATCAGGAGGCTTAGATTTGAGGATGGCGGTTTAAACCCAGCCTGGATAGGAAAGTCCGTGAGACTCTTAATTCCAATAAACCACTAGAAAACTGGAAGTAGCATTGTGAATCAAGAATTAGATTGCTCACATTGAGCTGAAGAGTGCAGGGATAACCCCTGAGTTCAGGCCCACGACCAAAAAAAAGAAGTTTGTTCATACAGATCATAAAATTCTAACACTTTGAGCTTTAGGAAACATTTATGCCAGAGTCTTATGCTCTTTAGGCAAATACTCCACTACTGACTACATCCTACTCCCAATGTTTTTGTTTTTCATTTTACAATCTAGTTTATTCCCAAAATGCTTACAAGTACCTGCTGTCCTCACAAAAGTGAGTTTTTATTCAGAAACCCAACTTTTTGTACTATGACTCCCCTAGTGTATTTCGTTGTAGACACTGACGAAAACTGATATGACACAAATGTAGAGAGTTTATAATTATAGAAATAACTCTAAAGATAAATAAAATCAATTGTCCCAACTTTCTAGGGAGAAATCGTGTCCTTATTTTCATGTTCACTCTTCATAGAAGATGATCAAAATAGAAACACCAATGTGCTATGCTGAAATGTAAAAGTTTAAATCCCTTTTTTGAAAAACTCTAGTGTTATAAAATCAAAATGTAACAAATAAAGGTGAAGTGAACTTAAAAAATATTAAAAATGCTAATGAAGCTCCCTTGCTTGGAATGTGTGGCATTTTTTTTGTCTGCAAGGCCTGGGATTTGAACACGGGGTCTGGGTAACTCTGTTGCACTGTGCAGGAAGGGGAAGCTCACCATGCTTGAAGACCAGAAAGTCAGGCCTGTTCCCTAGGCCTGAATTCAAGGCTTATCCCTGAAAGCATACTCCTTATATACATTTTAAAGATAGGATTGAACTTCCATACATATGTTTTGACTATATTATGTTTGTGGTGGTTATTCATTGAATTTTTTGTTTTATTCATTTATTTACCATTTATTTTATTGACAGTGATGACACCTAACTATGTTTTATGTTGTTTGCATCCTATCACATAGCATCTATATTTGTAGATGTCTTCTCAATCATGCCTGACACTCAGGACTCTCCCAGAAAAGGAAAACAGATTGGCTTCTTTATCCAAGATTAAATTTTTGGCAGTGCTAGGATCTGAACTCAGCGACATGTAGTCCCAATTCATGAATGGGTGAGTGTGAGCACGGCAGCCTCTAGCCAATGAAGCTGTCAGGTGGTTCCCAGGTGCTGAGATCTTGCCCCAGCATTGTACAAAACAGCTATACTTGGGTAGGCAGACAGTGGTATACAAATAAATATATATTGGTAAAAAGAGCCATAGCTGCCTATCTATGATTGAATGACATATATTATGTTCCTATCAACTCTTTGGTATTTATTATATCACAATTAAAGGAATAGTATTCTTTTCATGCTTAATAAACTATTAATTGAGATCGATCCGTGTCCTAGGATTATTGCATCCAATTTTAGACTCGACCGATGCACAAACTTCTCTTTCAATTGGTATTCCTATGCATAGGAATGAGTCTTTTGGGATCTCCTACCATTGGTAGGTGTCAGGACCGGGATTTGAAGCCAGGGCCTATGTTGACAGGCTGTCCTATGCATTTCTTGATAGTATGCCAGCCTATAGATATGTCAGGTCAGATCCACTTTGCAGCCATCTGATTCAGACCCAGGATGGTCACTGTGCAAAGAAAAAAAAACATAAAACCCCAGCCTTCTGCAGCTCCCCACTTTTCGTTCTATCCCACTTTTTTCCTCATGCAAGTCCTCTGGGCCAAGGATTCCAGGATTGGGTATGGGTCCTGAGCAGCACCTAGCCTAGGGTGATCGAGCTGAGGCAGTGTTGCCACGACCTCAGTTCAAGCCCCATGGTTGGCCAAAAAAAAAAAAAAAGAAAAAAAGAAAAGAAAAGAAAAAAATAATCAATTAATTAATGAAATAATTAAAAAAATAAAGCTCCCTGATTTGGAATTTCTGTCAGTTTTCTTTCCTAGCCTGGGATTTGACCTCAGGGTCTTGGTAAATCTGTAGCAATGTGAGGGAAAGTGAAGATTTGCCACTACTGGAGTTCAAACCCCATGCCAAACCAAAACTAAAAATAAGTCACTCAGCTTGGCAAGGGGAGTAGTTTTGGAGATGGGAGGGAAGGGATGGTAGGGGGAAAACAAGGAGGAGGCAACAATGCTCAATAGGAAATAAACTCATGACCTTGCTCAAGTAACTGTGACCCCTCCGTACAACATTTTTACAATAAAAAAGCATACAAAATAAAACAATGTAGTGTTCAGAGAAGCACTTTGCGAGTAAGGGAAGGACATCTGAATAGCTGTACAAAATTCTACACTGCTTTTTTTAATGTTCAGTATGTAACTGAATAAACAACTGCTTTCATTAAAAAATTAAGTCACTATCTTGGAACTGGGCCAATATTTTTACCATTGGTGGGATTTGATCTCACCGTCCACATAACTCTTTGTACCATGGGTGAAGGCGAAGCTTACTGTCCTTGATGAAATGAAATTCAGGCTAGAGTTCCCATGGCCTGAATGGAGGCTCTGCAATGGAAAAGATATTTCTACACATGTGTAATATAGGATATATACTTACGTAATTATGTTTATTAAATAGTATGATTTTTATTATTGATTTTGTATTTATTTTATTTTTTGTTTGATTCACTCATTTATTGTGTGTTTTATTTAGTTTATCATACACATATTTATTACATTTTGCACATCTATTATAAAATTATACACAATAATTTAGGACATTGACTAATTTTTCATTAAAACTTTTTGTGTTGAAACATGATACATAATTAAATGGAGGCATTTGTCATAGTCTTCACATGTTTAGAGTCTCTTTCAAGTATGAACTTTGACTTATTTATCTTTGAACACCTTCCTATAGGGATTTCTTTAATGATTTATACTCAGAAGCCTTTTATTTTTGAATATACAAGTTGTGGGATAAGATTGTAAGGGTGAGCATAGAAATGTGGCTTAGTGGTAAAGAGCTGGCTCAACATGCATGATTACCAGTGTTTGAATATTCAGTGCCACATACTCAGAAAAAGCCAGAAGCAGTGGAGTAGCTCAAATGGCAGAGTGCTAGCCTTGAAAAAAATAAGCTCCAGGACTGTCAAAAACAATTGGCCAGATGTGGGTGGCTCACACCTGGAAACCCAGCTTCTGAGGATGCTGATATTTGAAGACCACAGTTCAAAGACAGCCTAGGCAAGGAAAGCCTGTTAGACTCTTATGTCCAATGTACCAACAAAAAAAAAAACCCTAATGGTGCTGTGGCTCAAGTGGTAGAGTGTTAGCCTTGAGATGAATTGCCCAGGGACAGGGCCCAGGCTTGATACAAGACACACAATTGGAAAAAAGTAAGGGTTAATCAAAGTACTTTTCCTATCTGCTAATTAGGAGAACATTCTCTGGAAAATAAAAGCTGATGTAAGCCAGAATTGGAGTCAGAGCTTAAGGTTGAAGTGAAGCAGATCCACTTGCCCAGCTCTCAGACTGTAGCATTATAACCTTGTGTGCTAAAGGGATCTGAATGGTCCAATTTTGAAAGGCTTAATATGCTCCCCAAGCCCTTTGTGATAAGCAGTTAACTTGTATTGTCAATGTCATTACAGTCCTGAACCTAGCAGAATAACAGTAGCTTACAACCATCAACCTAGCTAAGGAGGCTGAGGTCTCAGGATTACAGGGTGAAGCCAACCAGGGCAGGATATTCTATGACACTCTGACTTCCACTTCTGAAAGGTCAGATGTTCAACAGCTTCTTGTGTTTTCCTTGGTGATGAGAAGTTACTTGAACTCTAAATGTTATTAGAATTCTTGTGCTATCGAAGAAGGAAAGAAACATCATTGACCCATCCAAGGTTCAAATGAATTTGTCAGGATTCAAGCCCTAGCCCTGTTAGCAGGAAGAACTCCAGTGTAACACTGTATTTGAAGGACAGAAAACAGTATCAAAAGCCAGGCTAGGTGGAGAGACCTAGGCTTGTAGGATTAGGAGGCAGAAGGTACACACTCAACAGGGAAGTGAGCTGCAAACCACTTCATTCATTCATTCCAGGCACACCCAGCAATGAGGGGAAACCTGAAACATTTGTTAGAGTTACACCAAGGTCAGGCTTTCTCAGCCTCTTCAAACAATGAATAATCTTCCTCCTTTAGGTGAAGGGAGCCTCAGGCTATCTTTAGGTTACCAATAGAGTCAGTTTAGTGAGAGAGAGTGCAGGAACAGAGTAGAAAAACCCTTGCTCTCTGTTCTTAGGGAGTGGATTTTTTACTCTACATTTGTCTGATTTGAAGGCCCTTCTTCTACCTCTGCCAGTCCATTCTCCTTCCTTCATTCTCCACATCATAAATGCAAATCCCCAGTCCAAGGACAGGCAGGACCGTTTCTCTTCTATTTCCAAGCCCCTGAGTTAGAACCTGGCTTTGCCTTCTTGGCTCTGGGGCATTCATCTGCCTGAGAAGTGGGAAAGAGGCAATCTTCCTGCTCTGTGGTTGTGTGAAGGTGATGCTGGTGTCCTGGCACACTGCAGAAGGCCTCATGACTGGGAATTGTTCCCTTCTTTCCTCCTGACATCCAAGACCAGATTCATGTACCATTTTTCTATCTATCTATCTATCTATCTATCTATCTATCTATCTATCTATCTATCTATCTATCTATCTATCTATCTATCTATCTATCTATCTATCTATCTATCTATCTATCTATCTATCTATCTATCTACCTCTCTCTCTCTCTCTCTCTCTCTTTCTCTCTCTCTTTCTCTCTCTCTCTATCTATCTATCTATCTACCTACCTACCTATATATCTCTTTGACATTTCTTGGGTTGAACTCAAAGCCAGGGCACTGTGTCTAGCACTCTACTACTTGAGCCACAGCACCAATTCTGGCTTTTTCTCTGTATATACTACTGAAGAATAGAACCCAGGGCTTCTTGCAAGCTAGGCAAGCACTCTCTCACTAATCCACATTCCCTGCCCCCTCATCTTTTGTTCTTTTAATGGAAGTTTTTACATATGTATGCAACAGTTTGTGCCCCCAAGTGTAATTTTCTGAATACCGGTTATTTCTATAAACCCTGATCTTCTCTTCCCTTGCCTTATTTGTGACTGTTCCTGGAATGGCCTCATAATAAAATGTAACTATAGGCTGCTGAGAGCTGCAATGTGCATCGTATAAGGACAGAGGCCTGGAACCCTGGAAGAGCAAAGCGATGGGGCTGAAATAAAGAGAATGATGTAGTATGCGTAGCAAGCATATCTGAAAAATAAATCAGTATATGAAAGCAAAAGCTTTGCATACAGTCTGTTTGCACTCAAGGAAGTAACATACACAAGTAAGTAAGTAGGGCACTGATACATAAACTTGGCCTTCTCTTTTTGAATTTTATTTTTTTGGACTTCTCAGGGCTTAAACTCAGGGTGCAATGTGTTCCTCAGCTGTTTTGCTCAAGGCTGAGCTTCTAATACTGCCATAGCTTTACTTCCAGCCATCTGGTAGTTAATTGGACATAAGCAACTCCCAGACTTTCCTGCCTGGTCTGGCCTGTATCTCCTGCTAGGCTTTCTCTCCCAAAACTGGAGCTCTACCCTCAAGGCCACTGCTCCACTTCTGGTTTTCTGGTGGTTTATTGGCACTAAGAGTCTCACACACTTCCTGCTTGGGCTGGCTTTGGAAGGCGATCTCCTGAAGTGGATTCAAGCAGCTTTCCTCAGGGATTTGCCAAGGAGCAGCTCCACACAAACATTTAATATAAATCTCAAGAGGTACTAGATAAAAAATAGAAACCTGAAGATACTTCTAGTGTGTCCTAGATATTTAAGGTTGGAGACACACAATACTCATAAGTATTAGATAATTTTATAGGCAAAAGGAGCAATGCAGACAGTATGAAGATCGCTCCAGCTTTTGGTCATCTCATCCTGAGACAGTAAATTCACTGCAGCTCAATGCTAAGTGACAGAACTGGCATGTCCTGTGGACATTTGCTCCTCAATCCTGTGATACTCGTTTCTCACTTTTGGCTTCAAACCTGTGACCAGAGTGGAAGATGAGGAGAGAAAATCCTTCTCCGAGAAAGCAGCTATAAAGAAAATTGGGTAGTCTCTTATAAGTTCAAACCATTTGAATGACCTGCTAAGAAGTCAGATTGTCCAGATTAAAAAAATTAAGAAAAGAAAGATGGTACCAGTGGCTGCTGACTGTAATCCCAGATCCTCAGGAGGCTGAGATTTAGAGAATCTGAATTTGAATCCAGCCAGTGTAAGAAAGTCCTTGACACTGTTATTTCTAAGAGAACACAGAAAAACCCAGAAGTGGGCTTTGACTCAAGCTTAATGCAGTACCCTTGAGAAAAAGGAACTCAGGGGCAGCACTCAGGCTCATAGTTCAAGCCAGGACCTGCCCCCTCAAAAAGAGCCTGTTATCTCCACATCTTTGTCTATGTATGGATGTATTCCTACAAGTAAAGATCCAGAGTAGAGTAGCTATGATGAATGGCACCAAGCTAGGAAACTTGTATTCAATACTATGAGTTCATAACACAGAGAATGCTTTTATGACATTGCATGTTCCAGGGCTCCCCTCACTGCTCCCAGTATAGCCTGAAGGTTGCTCTGCACCCCAGTCCTGCTGGAAGAAGTCTCTCTCATTGTCTGGACAGGCAGACAAAAGGCCTCAATCCTGTACAGCTATGTAGCAAGCAACTCCATCTGGGCCACTTAGTGAGGAGGAGTGTGGGCAGGCTCTGAAAGCCAAGCGATCTCTTTCCCCAGTGCTCTATTTTAACAGGAAGCCTTCATTTATGCCACCTCCCATGGAAGGCCAAGTTCTATGCACTTATCCTGCCTTTGTGAGACTATATTCTGATGTTGAGATACAGGGCTCAATATAATTCAGGAGTCCTTCTGGCAGACAACTAGGGCAGTGAACCTAATTAAATGTTTCATAGCCTGCGATGATGGGCCTATGATGCCTCTCCTAGCTTTCCGGAAGCTTCGGAAATCCGAGAATATGTCAGATATCACAAAGTTTCCTGTCATCTAGGGCTGGTGAAGCTCATCAGGTTTTGAAACCTTTGACCTCTCCTAGTTGGACCCTGAGAGGCTAAGTTTTGGGGTTAAACACAAGGCGTGTGTGCTGACCATGATCTCAGAGCAGAAGTCTACTGCTTTCCCATTTTGTGTCACAGCTTCACTTCTACTTTCTGTGTGTGTTTGCCTGTGAGCGAGCGAGCACACCTGTGAGTGTGTATGTGCATTCACTAGTCCAGGAGCTTGAACACAGGACATGAGCTCTGTATCTAGTTTCTCTTGTACAAGGATTGCCCTCTCCTACTTGAAACACAGAGCCATTTCAGGCTTTTTCCTAGTGATGTGGTCCAGAGTAATCATGCCTAGGGTTTCATGTATGCAAAGCACTCTACCCCTAAGGCACATTCTCAGCCCTCTACTTCAGGTTTGTTAGTTTGCTTATGTCTTTTTTGTTGTTGTCAGTTGTATGAGTTGAAGTCTGGTTCTGGGTGCTGTCCCTGAGCAATTCAGCTCTAATCTTGTGCTCTACCACTTAAGCCACCGGTTTTCTGGTGGTTCATTGGAGCTAAGTGTCTCACGGACTTTTCTGCCCAGGCTAGCGTTGAACCATGATCCTCAGATCTCAACCTACTGAGTAGCTAGGATGACCAGCATGAGCCACAAGCACCCAGCTTCCACTTCACGTTTCTTAGTGATGAATTGGAGATAATAGTCTCATGGGACCTTTTGTGTCTTGGATAGTTTGGAACCCAGATAATCTGATCTCAGCTTCCTGAGAAGCCAGGATGACAAACCTTGGCTATACAACCCTAGGCTGTGGCACTCTGCTGCAAGTGGGTCCTTGGCTCCACATGGTGGAGTGCTGGCCATGAGTCCAAGAGGTAAGGATCAGCGCTGAGTCCCTGAGTTCAAGGTTCATGACTGAGAAAAATCAAAACAAAACAATTGTCTGCAGTAGACAACTCACTAGTCTTCAGTAATACATAATTTTGTCCCTGCCATGGGGACATATCTGAGCCTCAATATTCTTGTCTGCCTAATCATCCCAGTTGCGGAGCTATTACAAGGGCAAAATGAAAGAATGCACCCTTTGAAAGACAAAACTCATTACACTCTTTACAGTATTCAGCACACAGCACCCAGCACCCAATGCAGGACTCAGAACACTGCACCCTGTGAAGGACTCAGCACATAGCATCCTGAGCAGGACTCAGCAAACAGCTCCACACGAAGGACCCAACACCTCAGGAAGAACTCATCACATAGCTGTATCCCACAAGCTGTCATTAGTATTATGGTGCTTTCATCAGTATCACCACTCTTTCAGAAACACATCACAAACTGCACAAAGTTCACATCTAATGATTGAGCTTGCTGAGGGTTTTTTTTGGGGGGGGAGTCAGCCATAGGGATAGCACTAATATGTTGGGAGTACTACTTTTGCTTGAGGCACAGCACAGAGTTTCACAGATATCCTGCCAGGGCTGGGTTTTAAACCCATCAGTGTCAGATCTCAGCCCCCGAATATCTTGGATGACAGGGGTGAGCGAGCCAGCAGCATGTGCTTCTGTGGAGCTGGGTTGCAGTGGCATACCTCTGGCTAAGTCAGATGGCAGCTGTCAGCACCAGACTCATGGCTTGCTCTGTGATGAGCTATTTGAAGTCCTATATTTATAGAGTTGCAATCACAACATTCAATCTTATTTTGGTGTCAGTCCTGGGTCTTGAGTAAGAGTCTAGACATAGTCCCTATGTTTTTACGCTCAAAGCTAGTGCTCGAATTTTTGAGTGACAGCACAACTTCCGGATTTTTATGTGCATGTGGTAGTGAAGAATTGAATCCAGGGCTTTGTATGTACAAGCCATCACTATACAACTGAGCCCCAGGAGTGACAAGTGTATAAACAGATAAATATGTAGATTGACATATATATATATGTATGTATACATATGTATAAAACAAGAGAAAGTTGTCTGTATATTATGAAATTACATATATTACTAGTAATTATTGACAAATAAATTATTCTTTCAAGTTTTAAGTATCATGGTTGAATATTCAACAAGGTATTAATTGAAAATTGGTCAAAGTAGTGTAATTATTGTGTATAATTTTATAGTATACTCATACACTAACTAATAATTTAATTGTTGCTTTTATAACATTCCATTTGTATGGATGTATATTGGCATGTATTTCTTAGAATCTCCCAACAATCACTTGTGGCAGTCCCAGGATTCGACCTCCAGGCCTAAGTTGAAGTTTCGGTTATGGCTTCCCTAATAGCCAGCCAAACGTTGGCAAGCAAGGTAATGTACACTTTCTGGGCCTTTTCATTTAGTCCCAGGATGGTCAGAACGCAAAGGGGAAAAAATGTAAAACCACCTTCTTGAACTTCTCTGTTATATCCTTCTCCTTTTTATTTTTTGCCAACACCGAGATTTGAACTTGGGTCCTAGGATCGAAGGGTCAACTTGCAAGAGATGCCAAGACCTGAGTTCAAGCCCTGTGCTTGGCCAAAGGGAAAAAAAAGCCCTGGCTTGGAATTTGCACCACTTTTCTGCCAGTCCTGGAATTTGAATTCAGCGTCTGGTAACTCTGTGGCACTGTGGTTGAAGGGGAAGCTCACCGTCCTTGAAGACAAGAAATTTTAGACCAGTTCCCAGGGCCTGAATAGAAGCCCCAGAACTGAAAAAAATAATATTCATATATGAAATTTATTTACATGCATGGGTTTAGTGAGTATGACATTTATTACACTTATGTATTTAGTATTATTACACAAATAACATTTCATTTATTACATCCTATCATACAGGATATATTTGCATATAGATTATATATCATACTGAGACCCAGGATATTTTTCAGGAAAAAAAATGTGTCAAAAGTGGATTCTTACTCCATGAATAAATTTTTGGCCATGCTGGGATTTCAACTCATGGCCTAGAATGCCAAATCCATAAATGGGGTCACAGTCTTAGCTGACCATCCTCTGGCAATCTGAGCTGCCAGGCAATTCTGAGGACCTGTGATCAAGCCACAATAGTGCCCAATATATATACTGATAGATGTGTAGATTGCGGTATATATATATATATATATATATATATATATATATACTTAGAGGGAGAATGTGAGGATATCATTAAATTATATATATATATATATATATATATATATATACATAGTTACCAATTATTAGTTTAAGTTATGTCTCCATTTAATGAAATATAATGGCTGAATACTTATAAAAGCATTAATTAAAAAATAGTCAATATCCTTCCATTAAAGGAATCACACCATGGTGCTAGAATGGAAGATTTAAATTCAATAATATTTCTGTGCATTCTAAAATAGAATCATGAATGAACTGCAAATTTAATTATTACTTTGATTACTTTGATAACATTCCATTTGCATTTACATAAATAGGAATGAGTTTGTCAGGATCTCCCTCCATTTGTGAGTGGCAGTCCTGGCATTCTAACTCCAGGCCTAGATGATTTATTTCAAATGTAAACAATTGGAATAACGCTGTGAAGATTTCAGATTGTCATGATTTTAAAAAGAACAACAAGAAGAAAAGAAAGCCAGGTGTCAGTGGCTCCTGTATTTAATGCAAGCTCCTTAGGAGGCTGAGGTGTAGAGAATGCCAATTTGAATTCACCCAGGGCAGGAAAGTCCTAGACACTCTTATTTCTAAGAGATCACAGGAAAATATGCCCATGAGTTGGGCCTGTGCCTCAAGGGCAGAGCTCTACCCTTGAGCAAAAGGAGATCAGGGATAGGGCCTAGTCTCATATTTCAACCTCGGACCTGCCAAAGAAATAAAAGAATTCAGTAACTCCATGTCTCTGTGTATAGATGGATGATGTATGGATGATTGGCTTTCAGCAGGTTGCCCATGCCCAGACCCCCAACCTTGGCAAGCTGGGAAAAGCCCTCAGAGAGTAATAAGTATGAGCTAGTAGCTTGAAAAAAAACATCCTTCTCTGCCATTTAATAAGTGAAACCCCGAAGGCTTGCCTGGGCTGGTGTATGCAATGGGTGCATTATATTCTGGCTCAGGTATCTCATTGGGAAATCTAGCAGCCAGCCACTACCTCCAGGGAGACCACAGTTTATAGGCTGTAGTAGTTGTGGAAGGTTCTGGCTCCATATTTCCTATCCCTCTGTAGGATGTGAGCCTAGATCTCTGGGGCCTGCTGGCTATAACTCATTCATCATTCCTCATTGCCGAGTCTCAGGCTGGTACCAAATCCTGGCAAAGATATAAAATGGCCAGCGATTTCTGTGCTGAAATCCCACCCTCCTAGATCCTGTTAGAAGTGAGCCTTGGGCTGCGAATGTGGCTTAGTGGTAGAGTGCTTACCTAGAGAGCATGAAGCCCGAGGTTCGATTCCTCAGTACTACATAAACAGAAAAAGCCAAAAGTGGCACTGTGGATTAAGTGATAGAATGTAGCCTTGAGGAAAAGCAACTCAGGAACATGCCCAGACCCTTAGTTCAAGCCCAAGATTACAAAAAAAAAATGTGAGCTTAGTGAGACATACACTTCTGGGACTCAGAGGAGGGCCGAGGTTATAGGTAAGAGGGAGATGGCAGGTGCTGGTGGCTCACCCCTATACTCTTAGCTACTCTGGAGGCTGAAATCTGAGGATCATAATTGCAAGACAGTGCAGGCAGGAAAGTCTATATGAGAATCTTTTCTCCAATTAAACACCCCCCAGAAGTAGAGCTGTGTTCCAAGTAGTAGAGTGCTAACCTTGAGCATAAAAACTCAGGAATGGCATCCAGGCCATGGATTTCAACCCCAGGACTGGCACACAAACACACACACACACAGACACAGACACACACAGACACACACAGACACACACACACACACACACACACACACACACACACACACACACACACACACACACACACACACACCAATATAGAGCATTTGCCAGTCAGCCTAACAAGTTCCATCTCTAGGAACTCAATATTTTTTTTTAAAAAAGAGGGAGAATGGAAGGAAGGACTTGCTCCAGGAGGTGATTTAACTAGTGCCAAAATTCCACAGGAGTTCTAAGATGTGGAACAAGACAGAGTGCCTCAGGCAGAAGGTACACAGCATGGGCAAAGGTCCTGAGGTGTGGTGTAGAGCAGGTGGTGTCTGGGGAATGAAGGTTCTGTGTCTTCAGACAAGTCTGGCTGAACACTCTAGGCTGGGTCAAGGTTTGTACTTGAGTCACAGGTAGGGCAGAGGGTAGGGTCCAGAATGGGGCCCAGAGGAAGATTAGCTTGACTTTTCACCATGGACCCCAGGCATTTCCTGTGGCTGAAAGCCTATTTTTCACAGCTCCTGACCCTAAGGCCTCCTTTGCATGGAGGAGTCAGGGCAAACGCAGGGAAGAACCCTTGCTTAAGAAAAGCTTCTACCCAATGCCACCAGTTTCTCAACCTCTGTAAATCCTAGCTACTCAAGAGACTGAAATCAGAGATCGTGGGTCAAAGCCAGCTCAGGGGAAGAAAGTTAGTGAGACTCTTCTTGCCAATGAACCACCAAAAGCCAGAAATGGAGCTGTGGCTCAAGTGGTAGAGTACCAGCCTTGAGGGAAAATGTTAAGAGACCAGAGCCCAGACCCTGAGTTCAAGCCCCAGTACAGGCACAGAAAAAATAAAGAATATTTCAGAAGCTCCAAGTCCACTGTGGAGAAAGGCCATTATCAGCTGGGCGAAGGTGGCTCAAGTTTGTCATCCTAGCTACTCAAGGCTGAGATCTGAGGATCAATCAAGATTCAAAGCTAGCCTGGGCAGAATCTTATCTCCAATGAATCACCAAAATGCTGGGAAGTTGAGCTACTGTAGTTCAAGTGTACAGCACGAACCTAGTGTAAACAAGCTAAAGGATAACATCTAGGCTCTGAGTTCTTGTCCTGGTAAACACACACACACACACACACACACACACACACACACACACACACACACACACACACACACACACACTAACATCATTAGCAGGTGCCAGCAATCCTAGCTACTCAAGAGGCTGAGCGCTTAGGATGGCAGCTTGAAGCCAGCCCAGGCAGGAATGTCCATGAGACTCTTATGTCCACTAAACTTCTAAAAAAGATGAAATTTGAGCTCTGGTTCAAGTGGTAGAATGCTAGCTTTGAGCAAAGGAAACTCAGGGACAGTGCCTAGGCCCTGAGTTACAGCTCAAAGATTTTTAAAGACACCCTTTGCCAGCCCCGCAGGCCATAAATCCAGATTTTGGTCATCCTAGATCTCACCTCCACTTCTGCCACTTCCACAGTACTGCCACATGTGGCCAGTTTGTGGCCAAAACTGGGTTAAGAAGTGAACGTACACAAGTGGGGAGGGGCATAGCCAGGTCAAGACTAATACCCCAGAACATTGAGTTATTGGTCATATCCTGACACACCTGACCTGGGATCATCCTCCCTCTTCATCTTCCTAATTATCACTTGCCCCCACCCTTCATAGTTCCTCACCCCAATACCTCCATAGCCTTTGGACATTTTCTTCTTATCTGACCAGAAAATAAACTCGTTGGGGCCAGGGATGATTGAAATCTGGTAACCCACCCTGATCCCTAGGGTCTACTGAGGCTGCTTTCCTCTGCACTCGGTTGAGCACACAGCTCCTGGATATCATGCACTTGCTGAGGGGTCAGTGGCTTGATCCAACATACTGGCTTTAATCTCTGAAACTGTCCCCACAGAGATTGTGAATGGTTGGCTCCCTTGATCCAGGGACTCCAAACCATGTCTTGCATGTTCTCTCTTCTTCCTTCCTTTCTTCTTCTTGTCCCTCTGTCCTTCCCTCCTCTCTCTTTCTCTCTGTGTCTCTCTCTGTCTCTGTCTCTGTCTATCTCTGTTTCTCTCTCTCTCTCTCTCTCTCTCTCTCTCTCTCTCTCTCTCTCTCTCTCTCTCTCTCTCTCTCTCTCTCT